>NW_008665506.1:0-56785 GCF_000695815.1 Acanthisitta chloris
TGCTCCAGCACCTCAATATCCTTCCTACCCCTGAGCCCTATGAGCGCTGTCCCTCAGGTGTCTGAGTGCTGCCCTGTGGCTCCATCACCACGGTGGTCCAAGAGCTCCAGCGAGCAAAGCCCTTGGTCCTCTCACCCCTCACCAAGCCAGGGCTCAGCTTTTCACAAGCTGGTTTAAAGCTGCCCCTCAAAGCCACTTGGTAGACCTGATGCTGCTCCATCACACACATGCACAGCAGCCACCACACCAGCCAGGCTGGAGTGAGACCCCTCAAACACTGAGACACATTAACACAGCACTTCCACCCCTAGATGTTCAGGACATGCCTTATTCACATTTTTTCCACACAATAAAAGCAAAGGCTTTTCTACAGTGAAAACAAAAATACATGGATGATGTTGTCATGTTGCTGCTTGTTTGAAGTGTGTTCCCCACCCAGCAGGAGTAGGGGATGCCATGGTAAGGGGGAATGGCCTCACATTTTACTGACCATCATCCCATGCCAGTGGAGGTACAGCTGATTTGGATCTGCCTTTCATGAGATAAACACAACAGGCACTTGGCTGTGCTGCAAAAGGAGGGCAGAAGCACCCACACAGCTTCTGCTGCAAGTCACAGCATGGAATGGCTTGGGTTGGAAGGGAACTTAAAGACCATCTAGTTCCAATACCCTGCCCTGGGCAGGGACACCTTCCACTAGCCTAGTTTGCTCCAAGTCCCATCCAGCCTGTCCTGGAACACTTCCAGGGATGGAGCAGCCACAGCTTCTCTGGGCAACCTGTGCCAGTGCCTCACCAACCTCACAGGGAACAATTTCTTCCAATTCCTTCCCATCCCTGCCCTCTGTCAGTGGGAAGCCATTCCCTCTTGTACTGTCACTCCAGGCCTTTGTCCCAAGTCCCTCTCCAGCTCCTTTGTAGCCCCTTTAGGTTATGGAAGGGGCTCTAAGGTCTCCCCAGAGCCTTCTCTTCTCCAGGCTGAACATCCCCAGCTCTCTCAGCCTGTCTCCATGACAGTGGTTCTCCAGTCCTGTGATCAACTTAGTGGCCTCCTCTGGACACATTCCAACAGGTCCAACCTCATTTCAACCTTTGTTCCCAAAGCCCTGCAAACATGCTTCTGTTTATCTTTGAATCCAACCTCTTCTGTGTTTTCATTCTAACTTATTATTTATTCACAACTCCCTCTCTGGAGGAACCAATATACTCTTCCTACTGATTTAGTGCCATGCTTTGAGCAGCTAAATCTAAATCAACCTTGCTGAGCGCAAAGAGCCTTCAAATAGCTTTTCATAGCAGTTATCCCATTATCCACACTAACCTTTAGTTAGTGTTCAGGACCCAGAGATCTACAAGGCTTCCTTGTGATGTTTAATTTTGCAGAAAAGCTCTGTTTATGCCCACCCTCTAGGTATGTTCAGTTGTATATCTGTGCATCATGCTTGGCTGTTTCAGATCAGGTGTTTCTGTGTCTGCCAATAAACAATAATTTCCATGTCATCCTCTCAAACGATACCTGGAGTGCAAGATTAAAGTTTTTATCAGTCGTATTGTTTCAGTTTATTTGCTTCGAGTCTTGTCCTTCCAATTTTGGTGGCTTAACCACTATTTATATTTGATGCTCATTCAGGGGAAAAACAGCCTTCACAAAAGAGCTGGTATTTCAGGAGAAAGCACTCTGTTTGTGATCCAAGCCGAGCTTAATAAGTACAAAGTATTATCTGTTTGAAATTTATGCACTCTAAGCTGTATTTCATTTGGCAAATTTGCATTTGTCCCATATGTATTCAAGCTAGGAGGCACGAAATAACTTACACCGTTTTTCTTGACTATAGAATCTGTCTGGCAGTAATTTTCCTTCATCATCCTAGTTACAGTACAGTTTTCAACATTTTACCCTGACAGGCAATTTGTGTGAAGAGCTTGTGGAAACACACATGGATTTATGGATTCTTTTTTTGATCCTGAGAAGGAAACTGTAGTTTGCATAATGTGTATCAGTGTAAAAATATTCTGCATTCTGGACCTTCTTTGGAGCATTGTTTTGCAGCATGTAAACATGCTCTTTCCTGTAGGAAAAACATGTTTTTAGTAGCCACAAAAATACAGCTCTCCATATTCTACAATATTCTATGATAATGCCTTACTGGAAGGTATTGTACATGGGATACTTACCTGCTATTTTTAAATAATATAGAAGTAATACATTATTCTATATAAATTATGTTACAATACTCCAAACCACTTTTAATTACAAAGTTTCTGCTAGGAAAAATGCAAGAATTTCCATTCATTTTAGATGTAAAATAATTTTCTGTAGAAAAATTGGCGTTCAGCTTCCAAAACCTAAATGATTCATCCTGACTTTGTGAGCTTTGGATCAAGAACTTAGCTGGAAGAGTATCAAGAGCCTGTTTTGTTGAGGTTTGGACCATTAGATTTACATCCATGGGAGATGAAGTCATGCAGGATTTGATGCTGACATTCTCTAAGTCACCATATTTATAATTGGTTTATTTAACTTTCAACCATTTCATGTGTCTCCTCTGATGTTCTGTTCTTCTTTTTGTTTAATTTACTTAGATCTGATTTGCATAGACGTAACTTTGTATTTTGCAATCAACTTTCACAAATGTACAAACACAGAATAAAGGAGCTTATGCCTAATTTCTACCGAAGACATTTTTCTTGAAAGTAAATGTAAAGTTTATAAGGGAAAATAACAACTGAAATTCAACTCAAATCCATCTGGTGGAGTTGTGCTATAAGTTATAAACCTTCTGTGTTTCTCCAGACTGTTCCTGTTGCCATTCTCTTCCTTTGTTCTCATACTGCTCCTGACAACAAGAGAAACCAGATTTATAACTTTATGAATTTTGTCATCCATATTAAAATACTTTTTAGCTGTTTTTGAAACTCTATATTTAAAGCTACAGTTAGGAATATCACCTGAGCACAGAGGAGACTGACAAGTGACTGGCCAAGACTGACTTTTAGGGGTTTGTAACAACCCACATACCTACTTAAATTTATTTCAAGCTTTAGGTGAGGTTCCAGATCAAGATTTCAGACTTTCTGAGGTTGCAGAGCTGTGAGTTAGGTTAATACTGGAAATGAAGAAGGAACAGAAAATACAATTTCATTTGTTCCTGAGTTCTCTTTGTTCCCTTTCCACAAACTGTTGTGCAGTTCAAGTTCCAATTTCATGACCATTTACCAAAAGCCAGTTTTAAAATCTCATTAACCAGGATTTTCAGGAAATGAAGTCTAAATTTGCTCTGGAACAGCTTGTTCTTATGGCCAGGCAAAAAACAGAAGTAACATCATTGTACTTACCTGATGACTTCCTATGGCCACAAAGACATTTTCCATAAAAGCAGTTATTTTTAGTCCTCAAGAGGAGATTGCATTAGTTATTAGTTGTTAATTATGTACTCCATTTTGTCAATACAGCAGGAACCTTGTTTTCCCTCTTCCTCTACTATTTTTGGCTGCAGATGCAC
Organism: Acanthisitta chloris; assembly: GCF_000695815.1. Classification (NCBI taxonomy): domain Eukaryota; kingdom Metazoa; phylum Chordata; class Aves; order Passeriformes; family Acanthisittidae; genus Acanthisitta; species Acanthisitta chloris. Next base: position 3,503 of record NW_008665506.1, read on the forward strand.
ATATGGAATGAAAGCTGCAATCAGTTGTGAAGCATGGAAGCATGTTGTACCTTTAGTCACTTCAGATCCCATTTAAGATCGTCTGGAGTATTAAAGCTATTTAAATGCAGGACAACCCCTGAACAGCATAATCCCCTTTGCTGGATAGGAGAGGGCTGGTTAAATCCACTGGGAAGACAAACCCAAGCAGGGTAGGGTATCCTTCACACTTCGCAGAACTCCAAGGCTGCATTGCCATGTTCAGTAATTTTTTACATTCTTCCTAAAAAGGGATTTCCTTGCTCAGCCAGAGCTCCTTGTTTGATTACAAACCTTGGGCTCAGCTAACCACAGGTAGAAATGTACTCAAACCCTCAAAGCATCAGAGTTTACCTGACTGAAAGAGATGTTGTTCACCTCGAGGAGTGCTGTGAATACCAGGTCATTAAATTGTGCTGACAAATGCCTTGAAGAAGAGACACTAGTGCCTTTATTGGCCCTGTTTCACCCAAACGTCTACCAAGAGTATCAAAAAATGGAGCCAAGTTTCAAGTTTTTTATGAGCCCAGGTGAGTTTCAGGTTCGATTACCAAGTTTCACGTAGCTCTATAATCTGCAGCCTACACATCTGAAGGTAAGGCAGGCTGATACCTACAAAGAAAAGCACTTTACAGTAATAAATGGAAGGGATTATCTCCAGTGCTTCCCATGAATACAGCTGCTGGGTAGTGTTCTATTTGTTCACTTTGTAAGGGTGAAAAAAATGAACTTGTCTTAAGCCATTCAGGTTTAAGACAGGCTTTATCTCCCTGGTTGGAAGGAAAGATTAGCACTTATTAGGCCTTAATCTTAATGATATCCATTTATAAATAGGGCTTCAAATTGTCTAAAATATTTAAACATGATGAAATGGAAAGACTTGAGGCAGCTGAAGTCTTCAGAGAGGAAAAAAAAATTGAAAACCTGAAGATTTATCTACAAAGATTAAAGTAGCTTTCATGACAAAGTCCTAAGAAAATAAAATATCAGAAGGAAAACAGCAGCCTTTGCTCATGTCTGTACAAGGCAAATTAAGTTATAGATGTTCCAAAATGACTTAAGAAATTATAAAGACAAAGACTTAACCATTTAGTTGCTGTTTCATAGCTAAGGAAAACACAACCATTTTCCTTTGTCTAATCATTTATTTGGGTCTTTAAACAGTCTTTGCTTTTCACCTAAGAGTGTTAAAGCATTCAGGCATGTTCAAGTATTAAAAATAGAAATAGGTTTTTTTCTCCAAACTGTAGGAAAGAGAAAACAAATTCTTGTGCATGTGCAGATACTATGGTGAAGAAGCAAGACAGTCCCTCACTGATCACAGGGTGAGGCCAGGTTACAAGTTTTGACTTAAAGACATTCCACATTTTAGCCCCCTGAAATTTCCACTTCAGCCCAGGATCATCCTTCCCTTTGGCTCAAAAGCTTCACCGTCATAAGTAAAAATGGTCTCATTCCCAAATCTCTGAGGAACCTGGATGTGAAAGACCTTTTCATGAAGGTTTTCAGTAGAGAATGGGTGTGAAGAGCAAGGTGGCAAGGGAAGCACAGGGATATCCATTGTAGAGAGGGGTTTGCTGTCATGCTCAGTACCAACAGTGGCTGTTTCCAGGTGTGTGCAGCATGAGATGTACTCATCAACCTGAAGATGACCATGTCAGTACTGTATTCAAGCAGATGGATTTTTTCTGGGTACCCAGCGAATTGGCAGGTGGGTTTTTACGGAAGGCTGGGCCGAATATATTTTGCTTCTTGTCCCCAGTTACTGATCTATGATGGCACATTTTTAAATGCCCAAGGTGATACAGATGTGAGCCTAAGATCACCTTGCACCCGTTCTTCTCCTCCTCAGACTCTCAGCACTGCTTTTCTTTCCTAGTATCCCAAGTTTCTCAATGCTGCTTTTCACACCTCCAATTGGAGCCTGTTGCTGCCTTTCCAGGACTTGCTATTAAAACAGGTCTCATACAGGTCTTTGCTGTTTTAGGGCAGCATTTACCTAAACTCAAATAAGCAATTCCAATGTGTGAAGTGGTTAATAACTTTTTCCTTCAAATTTCACAAGTGCAGCATCTCAGTTTCTTTCCATTCTGGAATGAGAAACAAACAGGAATCAGGAGATAAAATGTCTGAGATTATTTTTGCTTACAATACCATGAAAAAAGTTCCTAGAAAGATTGAAACTGAGAAATCCTCAGCTAAACTTTATCTATTGACATTCACTTGACATGGTTAGTGAGTGCACCTCAGGTTTGCAATTTGTCTCTGTAATAGCTTTGCAGAGCTTCTTCAAAGCCTTACCAAGTTATTTCAGTGTACATCATCAATATTTTCTTCAGAAATTGGATACAAGGAACAGTAAACTGGCAGTTTATATGTGAATAATGATTAGCTTTAACAGCAATACCAAATCGTTCCCCATAGCCCTGGGAGAAACAGTTCAACTATTTCACATCTATAAAAAAGTGAAAGAATAAGACTCAAAAAGGAATGCTGATCACAGTCAAATTTTACAGTCAGAATGCCAACATATCATCTTTTAAAGAACTGTCACTGGAATTGCTTACAAATATGAGGAAATATTGCTTATTTAGCACCTCTGTAGGGCAAAGAGAGAGATGCTTCTCTAGAGAAGGTTTTCATATAATCATTAAAATAATTCTGCCTAGCAAAAATTTGCAGTTTTAGTAGACTATGTGCAGAATGTGATAAGGGTGGTTTGGTGTGCTTGTATTAAATCCCTTTCATTGCTGAACCACTGCAGTGGCTTATTGAAATGTGATAAATCAACAGCTCAGATCCTGGTTTTGGGGGCTGTCAGGGACATCAGCTCCTAGAAGCAGGTGTCAGATTGCTATCAGTTCCAATTTGCTGAATAACTATGATCACCCAGAAAATGTTACTGGAGTCACTGAAATCAGTGCAGGTGGGTCAGAAAAGGTGACAGAGCAAAACTGAGCTGCGCATCCTCAAAGTGTTTCTTAGGTTAAAAAGGGACTCACCTCATTCCTGTGTTTAAGGTGCTGGAAATCTTTCCATTATAAAAAAATTGTGCAAGTTCTATAATAAAGAGAGGAGGATTAGATAGTGATTAGAAGGGAATTCTTCCCTATGAGGGTGGTGAGGCACTGGCACAGACTGTCCAGAGAAGCTGTGGCTGCTCCATCCCTGGAAGTGTTCCAGGCCAGGTTGGGTGAGGCTTGGAGGAGCCTGGAAGAGTGAAAGGTGCCCCTGCCCATGGCAGGGAGGTGAAATTATGAGCTCTAAGTTCCCTTCCAACCCAAAGCAAACCGCAATTCTATGAAATTTCTGAATTGCTTGCAGCAGGCCTTTAGAATTCAGAGAGTCTGGAGAAATGACTTTGATTATTCCGGTACAAGTTTGCAAGATGTAAGCTTTGAAAAGCTTTCTCTCCTGTATTAATTTAATAACAGCCATGCTCATTTCCTAGAGCAGTATGTGGAGCTCTGGATAAGCTCTCTAAAGGCAGTGACAAGGGATGGGAGAGGAAAGGAGCTCAGGAAGCTGATCTGAAGCAATGATTGTGCAAATTCTTTCATTCTATGCAAGAATTGCTTTCTTGTTTTCATTATAAGAGCTACAAATGTAAATAGATCTACCTCTCAAATCCTATGCTTCATATACCTCCAAAAGAGGGGAAAAAAGAGGGGGGAAAAAAGAGGCTTTGAGCATTTTTGACCTTCCAGCAGAGGTGTGTTTCTGTGTTTTTACATCATTATTTTAGTCTTAGGTATTTCGGTTCTGCCTGAATTCTGCTAGAGATGCCAAAGCTCTTTACCAGACAGATTTCTTGCTGTGCTTTTCACAGGAAACTACTGACAAAATGCCATAATTGAATGTAATCATTGTATACTCTGATACCCTACAAGTGAGTTCTCTCTCCCAGTAAAATCCTAGTAGATCCCACATAAAAGGTACTTACTGTCTCACAACTACATAAGGGGGTGGATGCTACCTACATCTGTGTTAAAATTACACTCTTAGTCATGGCTCCCCCAGAATTTTAGGTAAGCAATTAGCATATGTTAGCTAGTTGGCTATAAACAAAGATGTCTTTATAGTGTAAATTTTGTAGTCTAGTTGTTGGATCATTACCAAGAGAAGATAAGATGAAATACCTATCAGGAAGTTGCTGACAGTACCACAAATAAAGAAGAAAAAGATTCAAGTTGTGTTTAAAAGAATTGAAGAAATAAACAAGCAAGTACAAACCAGCTGTTCTATTAAGAACAAAAGAAGAAGAAAAAAAAGGGGGGGAAAGGCTTCAATGCAGAAGAGCTTCACTGGAGTCCTTTTTATCCCAAAAAGCAATAGAAATTAATCATCACTGCTGGCATACCAGAGTTAGAAACTAAAGCATTGGTCCTGCAAGTAAATACAAGTGAAGGTCTTGCAGTTAAAAAATTCATGTAAAAATCATTCCTGCAGAGGAATAAGATCAGATATTTTCTTCCCATTGCTGCAAGCTGACAAAAGAAAGAATTAGATACCAAGTCACAGTGTGCATGAATTAATCAATATGGATTTCAGCTACATCTCCATGATCATTGAATTAAGATGAGCAGACGGTTGTTGCATGGGCAAAGAACAAGCTGCTAGAGGAACAGAAGTTTTATTCTAAAATTCAAGTTTTCTCATCCTTTTTTCAACACTTAATGAATAAAACCTGTACTAACTATTAATTAAGAAATAAAGACAACCAAATCCTGAGCTGCATCCAAAGGAGTGTGGGCAGCAGGTCAAAGGAGGTGATTCTCCCCCTCTACTCTGCTCTTGTGAGACCTCACCTGGCGCACTGCACACAGTTCTGGTGTCCCAAACATAAGAAGGATGTGGAACTGTTGGAGCAAGTCCAGATGAGGCCACAAAGCTGATAAGAAGACTGGAGTACCTTACCCAAGAAGATAGACTGAGGAAGTTGGGGCTGTTCAGCCTGGAGAAGAGAAAGTTGTGTGGAGACCTCAGAGCAACCTGCCAGGAGCTGAAGGGCCCACAAGGAAGATGGAGAGGGACTCTGCTAGGAACTGTAGTGATAGGACAAGGAGTAATGGGGAGAAATTGAAAGAAGGAAATTTAGATTAGATACTCGGAAGACTTTTTAAATGTGAGGATAATGAGACAGTGGCACAGGTTGCCCAGGGAGGCTGTGACTGCCCCAGCCCTGGCAGTGTTCACGGCCAGGTTAGATAAAGCCTTGAGCAACCTGTTCTGGTGGGAAGTGTCCCTGCCCCGGGCAGGGGGTTGGGACTGGATGACCTTTAAGGTCCATTCCAACCCCTTAACATACTGTGATACTGTGATAATCAGATTTTTATTTCAGAAAATTGCATCTTGCTAGCTTTATGTGATTATTCCATATCTCTTCCACCTAGTGATCTTTTCCAGCAGTCCCTAAAAGCATGAAGCCTACATAGTCAGAGCAGAGGAAAATTTACTTAATGCTAATCATTACTGTGAACTTTGGGGTTTCATCAGTTCCTAAATGTCCTTGGCATTAGAAAATACCACAGCAATAGGTAATGTAACAGAACATTAACAATTCCATTTTTCTTACCAATTAAGCTGACCTTACATGCAGTTATTATTTATTTGAACAAGAAAAGTCTAAACACATAATGGATATTATAGTCAAACTACTCCATAGCTCTCTAAATGCTTTTCCTTACCCAAGACTTTCCATAATTCATCTCTGAAGACACTAATAAAAATACCAATTGTGTAATCATTAAACCCAGGAATTTCTCTTCATTCTAAGCCATCTATTTGTATCTCCTACAAATGATCTGCTATTGATTCAAGCTCATAATTTAAGAGATATCTAAGTTTTTAGATCATAAACAGCAGATTTTTTTTTCATTAAAGGCATGTTGTTAACAATGGTAGTGTAGAAGTGTGCAGGGAATTTCCTGTGCCCCCTCAGCACCCATTGTTGATTGCCATCATATGATGCTGTAACACAGTCCCCAAAATTCTCCCTTATAGTAGTTAAATAAAGAAACAAGATGTGATTACTATTGCCCAATTCAGCAGTGCCAAACTCTACTACAGTAGTAAAGGACTTGAACTCTCTCTGGATAAACACCAAGGAAATCTGGGATGAGGAATTTGGATCCTTTCTGAGAAATATTCCAATAGAAGCACTTGTGGTTTTTAACAACTAATTTTACTCAGACACCATGAAAAATCTTAGTGAGAAGGAAGAACAGTTGAAGATCAGTTAAATCTGATATAATTGAGAAAATACCCTAATAGATTTCTGCTCTAATATGGGAATCCATGATTTGTTCTTTTAGAAGAATAAGTCACTTCTCCACTGAAAGAAGAAATACATTTTCTTTTCCCCTTTTTATACTCACTGCCCAAGATCCATTTGGGGTTATGAACAACAGGTTGCATTTCTCCCTTGGAGGTATGATCAAGAGTCAGGATCAGCCCCCACAAGGCCACTGCCCCATTGCTCTTGCTTTGTAGCTCATTGTGCAGCAAAGAATAGTGATACAACTTAGTAAATACTTTCTTAAATCACAATTTAAAGACAATTGAAAATTATAAGGAGAAAGTCTGCCTCAGCTTTTACATGAAAGCTGTGTAAGATGCATTTTCTGTAGGGACCTAGCAGAAATAATCATTGATAGCAATGTCTGAAATAGTGTGTGGGTTTAACTTCTTCCACTGAAGACATGGCATTTATTTTAAAACCTGTGCACAGGGCATATTGTAACTGTATGCTGCTTTAACTATAGATATTATTTCCCTGCAGGCATTTGGCAAATGGAAGACATAAAATGGCCCATTTAAGTGACAATGGATATGCTCAGGAAAAAGGGGTTTACAACTGAGAATATGCTGGTTACAAATTAAAATTTGATACTGGCAAACTCCATCATAAAAATAAAGACAATTTACCTTCAGTTCCCTCTTAGCATCCTTGCTAGGTGTAGTAAATCACTTTGTCAGTGTTAAAACAAGTTGACAAGCAGCTTAAGGACCAGAAAACTAAAGTGGAAATTAACTTAAAGGCAAAACCAACATTCACAAGGTGTAACTAAAGTGGAGCCAACATGCAGTCCTGGGTTTGCTGGAGGTGAGCAGGAAAGGCTTCCTCCCATTCTTTGCTTTTATTTAAGAGAAGCAAGATGAGAGCTTGATACCATGAACACCCTTGTAACTTCTTTATGTCAAGCTTTCAATTTTTACACTGTGAAAACCAACAAAAGATAATGGAAATAAGTAAAATAAAATTAAAAAATCTATTAAATAAGACTTCTTTCTCTCTCTTCCTCCTGTATTTTAGTAAGTCAAGCTCAAATCAGCTGAACTAATTCCTTTGTTCTACCACTTCTTCAGCTGAAGTGTTAAGACTAATCTGGACAATTCCTCCCATTTTGCGGCCGTTGCAAAATCTGATAGTTCTCATGATAATCAGAAAAACAGCTTGAATAAAGGCAAAAAGTTATGTCTAGTAACTGATGATGAAGGCAACAACTAATAGATTATATATGTGGAGAACTCCCATTTATATTAAAGTACCACTTCTCATTCTCTGGGGAAATCGCCACATTGATACCTCAGTGACAGAGAACTCTTTCTTAGAGATGCTTGCAAGGAGCCTCTGGGCTGACACTGTTTCACTTCCTTAAAGAGTTTAAAACCTTTTATAGTCAAATTTCCCTGCCAAGAGTCACATCTCTGGTTGCAGTGATGGCCAAGTGCATCCTTGGACAACATTTACAATACAGACTTTTTGCTTGGTGAGTTCCCAATATCATAACTGCCCAAGCTCTAGAAAATATCATTCTGTATAACAATATTAAGAAATGGTCTGGGAATCTAAAGATCACTGATGTTTTCAGAGCAGCTTAGAGCTTCCCTGTCCCTTACAGATCAGCCGTTCATGTGAACAGGCTACACTGGTGCTGACTTCCAATTCCACAGAGCAACGTCTTGAATCTGTCACAGATCACAAATTCATTGTAAAACAAACATTTAGGACATAGGGGAAAGTGGAGAATAACTGGCAAAAAAATTATTCTACAAAAAACTGTAGAGAATAGAGAATTTACCATCTGTTTTGTTTTCCATCCAGGTACTTCTGGGCTCTGAACAAGCTTTTGTGCCTTGGAAATTCACCAGTTTTAGAGCCATCTGAAAAAAAATTCCTTGTTGCCATGGAAATCTCATTCTTTTCGATGAATCCTTCTTGAAGGTGGAGGACATTGGCAAGAATATATGTACATTTTTTGTTATTCTTTTTTATGATGTGTCAGACAAAAGTGGCTGGAGCAGGGAGAATTCCTCACCCCCAAACCAACCGTTCCTAGTATCATCATCTCCATTTGAGCAACATAAAGTAGCTGTGTAATGGTGTCATTAGCCATCCACAAAACACATCCATAATCCCCTGAAACTCATGGCAAGGCACCTCTGATGCTGCTTTGTGACTGAGTTGCAATGTTCTGAGGGCTGGCTTTGTGCCCAGAGGTCTGCTTTAATGAAACACTAAGTTGAGAGAGATCAATAATGCTCTCCCCTTCCAAACAGCCCCTAAGTGCAATCTTTGTAAAGGTGATGGGGAAGGAAATTAGATGTCTATGAAAACTGGCAACATCCCTGGCAGGTTCACACAACAGAGGATGCCTTGTCATTTTATGGCAAACCTCAGCAGGTGGAAGCTACTGGCAGATAGACAAAAGAATTAAAGGCTGAAGAGTGTGATAGCAAATCTCTCCCCCACCCCCACCTCTTTTTTTCCCCTCCTTTTGTTTCTTTTTACCCTGCCTGCATACCAGCACGCCTCCAGCTGTAAGTCTGCCAGATCTGACCCTCAAGATGAGCAGACAGACAGAAAGACAGACATGGTGATGGTTCATATCCTTCAGAGCCCTCCTACAACTGAGGCTGCTATCGACCCTGCTTGTCTACAGTGGAAAATAAAATGAAGCCACCTCTTCAGCATTAAGGGCTAATCTATCCTTCTGCAACTCAGACATGTGCAGTGATTTATGACCAAATTCATCCCACCCCTACAGTGCACTCACCATCACAAACCAGCTCAGGGACTACTCACAAAAATTAAAACACAGCTCAGCATAAGCATGGCAAATCTGTCTGTTAACCTTATGAGTTTCTGCAAAGGGTAATACAAAATAAAATTCATTTCAAAAGCAAAACATGGAAAAAAACCCAGACAATTTAAAGATAGTGTACCAATGAGATCTTTTGGGTCTCTAATAAATTGATGTCAGGAGCTGAAAATACAGTGTTTCATACAATCATAGAATGGCCTGAGTTGGAAGGGGCTTTAAAAACCATCTCATTCCAAGCCCCTGCCATGGGCAGGAACACCTTCCACTAGCCCAGGTTACTCCAAGCCCCTTCTAACCTGGCCTGGAACACTTCCAGGGATGGGGCAGCCACAGCTACTCTGGGCAACCAGTGCCAGTGCCTCAGCACCCTCACAGGGATGAATTTCTTCCTAATATTCAATCCAAACCTCCTCTCTGTCAGTGTGAAGCCATTCCTCCTTGTCCTGTCACTCCAGGCCCTTGTAAATAGTATCTCTCCATCTTTCTTGTAGGCTCCCTGCAGGTACTGGAAGGCTGCAATTAGGTCACGTTGAAGCCTTCTCTTCTCCAAGCTAAATAATTCCAATTCTCTCAGTCTTTCCTCATAGCAGTTGCTCCATCCCTCTAATTATCTTCGTGGATTCATCAGGCCTCACTCCAACAGGTCCATGTCCTCCTGTGCTAGGACCTCAGAGCTGTATTTCAGGTGGGATCTCACCAGAGCGGAGAAGAGGGACAGAAACAGTGTGGACAGCATGTTAGAGATACAGGTGGTTTTTTGAAAGTCACTTGTGCATTTGGCTGTTGTTATTGACAGCATTTATATTTTGAAACCTTGAACTATTTGCTTCTAATTTTCATTTGTGAAACCTGAACCAAGTGCAGTTCCAGAGCACCCCCACTGATGTCACTAGCATTACAGCTAAGCTGCTTTATGCCACTCAATCAGTAGATCAGCGTATTACAGTCTGATTTTGCCTCTCTTCAGCTCAATACTCATCTTACTCTATTCCTCTGATGGTGTCATTTTTACAAGCTCTGCAGGATATGAAATTCATTCAGTGTAGTGACCACCTGCAGTCAGTGCTCTCTCCTACCATCTTGTATCGACAGGCAGCCTGAGAAAAGACCTTTCTGCCAGGGACTGGCTGCAGGACACCTGGCAGCAACCACAGTGATGCTGCTTAATGCAACTTGTGTGTTTAAGTATTTCTAATGGTGGGGGAAACAAATGGTAACAGCTACAAATCATTTGCCTGAGTGACCAGACTTGCATCATAGACATTTGGTCAATGAATACATGATAAAAGTCAAGTTGTCCCTTGGTATGTTCATTTTTTGAGGGTCTAGAAAGGGCTGTGGTAGGAAACAGTGGTTCGAACACCATTAAATATGCTCAGTGCTTTTTATTTTAAGAGCAAATCAGTGACTGTACCTGTGAAGATTGTATTAGAATGATAAAAATAATTAAAATAGACATATTCTAAGTTTTGAGATGCAAATAGTCCTGCTTTTAAAACATGAATTCATCTGTTCCTTAGAATTTGCACACATTTAAAAAGCATTATCAAAACTTGTAGAATTGCCTTTCAAAAGTAATTTTTTAATCTTTCAGTCTCTCTCTTACTTGGCTGAAATAAGAGAGTTGAAAGGGAAGGCTGAGAAGAGAATGGAGCTACAGCCAGTTTCTGACATGGGACCAGAATATGACACCAGAAATCTCTTGTGAATGAATGTTTCATGCCTCAGTAACTTCAGTGAGGAACTCATGGGTAAGGTTTATACACACAGCAGGTCTGGGTGTCAGATCCTACCTGTGCATGGATGGCCACAAACCATGGAGACAAAGTCCTTTGTCTGGGATGCTCAGGGTAGCTACAGCTTCCCTGTATAAGCTGGAACTGAAATGCAGCTCAGTAGCCAAAGACTAAGGTCTGCAGCCACCACTGTCCCACCATCAGCAGGGCTGTGGCTGAAGGTGCCTGCAGAGCACCAAACACGTTACGCAACAGGAAATCCTCATCCAAGGATTTGATTTTGCCTGTAGTGAAGACAAAAACAAAACTTCTCCCTTTCAAGATGTAAGACCAAGCTTTAAACAATGCCTGTTTGATTTCAGATGCTTTTTGGTTTCTTTAACACTGTATTCAAGAGAAGTATGGTTATGTAGACATAACCAGTGTGTTTCTGAAAGTCAGAGATGATAATTTTGGCAGGTAACTTTAACATCCATTTAAATGAATCCATTTCTTTTAGATTTATTTGCTACATTAGTTTGTGGTTGTCACCAGGTGAAAAACACATTAAAATAATAATCTACTCCAATATACACCAGTAGCAGGAAATCCCTTACACAGGACAGACAACAGATCAGGAGATACTCACCATCACCTCAAGGCTGGTTTTAAGTGCTTGTGTCTCTACTGCCCCATATCACTGCCCCATTTCAAGAACAACAGCAGCACCAAAAAGCATGAAGAGCCTGATGGAGATCCACCACCAGCAGTAGAGCACTCAGCATCACAGGGACAGAGCCAATCGCCAGGCCAGGGACATCACAGTAACTGTGAGAGCAGAGCTTTGCTATTAAACACTTGTCATTATCACATGGTTTATTGCAGTTTTTCCCCTCCAAATGATTGAAACTAATTAAGTTATTGAAACAAGGAAAGTGATTTATCTTCAATATGCTATTCTTTCCTGAGAAAATTAGATAAAACAGGACTGACTTTTGTGAAGTTTTATTGCTCTGCTCATGGAAGGAACTTGCCTACATCTTTTTGGAATGTTATCTCTGACCTGTAGCAGGACTGTGTGTAAATCAGACTCCTAAAAGTAAACTTCTATCGCTGAATGGATGTCACGGCTAATCACAGAAAAATCCATGTAAGTAAAAGTTAAAATCCATATTTATGGTTTTCTTCCAGGTGTCATTTGTCTTAAGGTAACATATTCGTTTAATCGCCCCATTCAAGGACACAATGAAAACCGTTTCACAACTACCAGAGCGTTTCTTTCCTCCTGAGAAACAAGTTCAATGATTGTCTTGTTTCCCTGATTTGAGCAGCAAATGCTACACACACACAAATGTTGTATCACTCTCACACACAATACAAAGCCTGTACGTTATTGAGAAAGACTCTGTAGCAAGCAGAGAGTGGCTCTCATGGCAGATATGGATTTTCAATTGTGTTGTGATCCCATCCAGAATTTTTAAGTCAAGATGACTAAAGGTATTGGCATAAATCTGACCTTAAGTGACATTTAAAGAATAAGAATTTTTTTCACAGATCCTTGGAAGCCCAAGTCAAACTTTCCTTTAGAAATGCCACTTTCAGACATTGACTTAGAATTCTACTTCAAAAGGATCACCAACACCCACACACCCTTTTCCTCCATTCAAAGAACTGCCACAGCATATTTATTTTCTTCTATGGGGATCTTATTTATTGCTGGACAAGCACCATACAAAGGAATAGGATATCTCTAATGTCTTAACCCAGAGTATAAACATCAATCACATCAGGGAGCTGAAGGCAGGGATTTTAAAACCATCTCACCAGCTCTTTTGAGAACCCTGCACCAAACCCATCATGCTGTTTATCACCTGCACTGTCCTAAAGGCATCATCTGAAAAGGAATAAAACCAGTGGGACTCTTCCCATTTACTTTAACGGGCTTTGGATCAGTGCCCAAACACATTAAGTTTCAGAGATAAATATATCTTTAATTCAGTCAAGTTTTCCAAAACAGCTTCTGTTGAGATCAATCAGAACTTACTGGTCTTGTGGGAAAAGAGCCGAGGCCCACGCTCACCACTCTGCTGTGCTGCTGGAGCTTAAGCAAAAGTAACCTGGATTTAGGCACTGGGAATACCAAACACGATTTAAAATATTTAACTTTCTTCTGTTAATGGCTGTCATTAACTGCTGTTGCAACACTGTCTCATGTGAATACCCATCACTAATGCATTAACTGTTCCCAAGAGCCACTGAAAGGATTAACGTGTGTGACTACCTGGAAAGCAGTGTCACACCTCCCCACTGTTTGGTTTGAAAGTAGGTTTGCCTTGAAAAATAAAGACTAAAACAAGGACACAGATAAGCTCAACATGAAAAACAATTTGATTAATGCACCAATGGCCACAACAGACGAGTAGTGTTTGCTGGGCTGCCTTTGGAAGGAATTAATGGAGGGAACAAGGTTTCAGTTTAATGGGATAATGAGACCTTAAGAAACGCTCATTTCTGTCTCAATTTACCTGACAGTTTTGTTTACCTTGCAACCACTTTTTTAACATAGTTCAGAGCTCTGTATTTGTAACCAATATATTGTACAGGGTTCGTGATAATCATGTCCTGTGTGGCTCCATGAGGAACTGCTCTGTCCCACATCCCTTTTCTTTCTTCCCACACGAAAAAAAGAAAAAGAGAAGTTGTGTAATTCTCCTTAGTCAGCACAGGTGCTGCAGTTCAGCCCAGCCTTTACCCTGGGGCACACTGCAAATGCAAAGCCATTCCTCACTCCATCACCGGCTGAACTGACCTACGTGAACAAAACAGCTTTAGTCTAAAAGCAATCTAGTCTAAACCAGAGAAATATTGTGACATTAAAAGCACTGTGAATATATGATAGAACATCTAGAAAGCTTTTAATCTGGATGAGTCTGAGATAAGGCTCTTGTCACTTACGGGAGGTGTGACAAGCACGTTGCAGTCAGTAATGTATTACCCCGTCTGTGTGTGCTGTGCTGTACCAAAACTGTTATTTGTGGCCCTTTTACAAGCATTCATTGTCACTCTGCGTATTTTAAATTTGAGTTTGCTCAAGCTTTAAAGGAAGAGAATGCCATAAATAATGCTTCAGAAACTTCTGAGATGGAGCAAAAAAAGCTTTTCCCTAGCTAAAGGTGACACTGGTTTAAAGTCCAATATATTGCCATCTCCTCGGACTAGAAGCAGGTGTTGTGGGAAGGTAGGAATCCTCTTTGTTCAAGAGTATAAAGATTTAATTTCAAGCCCTGAGGACAGAAATAATCAAGCCTAAGTCACAGGTACAAGCTAAGCTGTCTCCCATTTGCACCTCAGACCTGCACAGCTCTGATGTGGGGCAGGTGTGCAACAATTGCTTTCCACTCCTGCGAGGCAAGAAAGGGCATCGCTACAGCAGATCAATTTTTAAAAATTGGCCTCTGTTTGAAACTCCTCAGGTCTGAAATTAAGTTTAACTGATATGAAGAAGAAAATGTTCTGTGCGAGCATCAGGCAGTCAAAAGGGAAAGTCCCCTCTGCTCCCTCTGTGCTGGCAGATAATCTTTCTGTCACCCTCCATAATAACTATCTCTTTGCCTCTTCACCCCCTGTGACCCTGCAGCGCTCAGCCAAAACCTCTCTGCTCCTACCCTGCAGTTCAGCCCCTCCTGGGCATCTCTGCCACACCATCTACAAACCTGCCCATACACTCAGGAGTAAGCACTGCTTATTTCATCTCGCTATGCCGTTTGAGTATTTTAATTATCTAACTCAGAATTAGAGTTTCTCAGAGCAAGGATAATTTTTCACCACTTAGAAAGCATCAAGCATCTAGACTGCGTGTAATTGAGGTCCTAAAGTCATTTAGGCAATAATACAGGAGAGCTGTAAAAAATTATCAGAGGAAACACAGAGAGAAGAGATGAGATACAGTTCGGGGGGGGGGGGGAAGAAAGGAAAGTTCTTCAAGTCTTTGGCTTAATTACATAACTATCCTCAAATTGCTTTACTTCATGTAAAGCACCGACTCCCCATTCCTGGAAGTGTTCAAAGCCAGGTTGGATGTGGCTCTGAGCAACTTGGTCTAGTGGAAGATGTCCCTGCCCATGGCAAAGGGTAGAACGAGATGAACTTTAAGGTCCAACCCAAACCATTCCGTGATTTTCTGATTGTTAGATTCATGGCACTAGGTCCTAAAATTCCTCTGAATTAATGAACATGTATTTGATATTACCTATTATAATGTTACTCTGCAACTATATTCTTGGAGGAGGATATTTTATTTACTTAGAAGATTACATGATAATGGGAAAAGAGAGTTTGACATTGTAAACAGCTATGCACTTAAGATTTACTTTTCTAAAAGCCTGTGTAAACCTGAATGGTCCTAACTGAATTGTGTGGCTGAAATCTTTGCAGGACTTGATCTGGCAAATTTCACATGCAAATTATTTCACAACAGGATATTTTGCAGATTGACTTAGACTTGAGGATGAGCCAATATAGTAACATTATTTCAGTAAGATATGTAAATTGGTTTGAATAAAGCCCATTTTCTGGTGAGAAAATATTTTCCACTAGAAATGAGAAGGCAAACACTCAACCATATACTGCAGAAAGCAGCATTTTCTGAGCAAAAGCTGCAGCTGAGGTCGGAAACCAGCTCGTTGTTTTCTTCCTACACTGACCTTGCTTCACAATGAACAGCAAAGTTCCCGGTGGAGAAAGAATTAGAGCTGGAGTTGTTAGAGAAAGTACCTCTTAAAACATTTCTATCAGTTTAGGCAAGCACTTGAATCATCAATTACTTTCCCCAAATTTATCCAGAACAGGTATTAAGCTGGAAAATGTAGGAAATGAGGTTGTCTACAGAGATTTCTTGCCCTTCAGGTTCAAAAAGGAGATTAGACTAAAACAGTGCCAGAATATTCGGGTTGTTTTTTCATATCCAAAGACGCACAAAGTATTTTCTTCCTTCTTTTTATTCCAAGGGGGAAAGAGCTGTGATTGCCATGATTAATGTTTTGACACCACCTAATCCAATCAAGCACCCAGCTCAGCTGCTAATTGTCATTTGCATATGGCTTCACTGATACAAAGGGATGGCTGGTGCAAGGGTGAGATTAAGTTTGGGGTCAGCATGTACTTAATTTGAATTAATGAATATCAAAGCTTGGGGATAACACATGTTGAGGAAGAAAATCCTGTGGTTCTTCTCTGGGTTCACACTTGCTTTTGTTTTTAGGTTTAGAACAGTAAACTTAGAGAAAACCTTAAATTTCAAAGAAGCTAAATATTTGACAAACAACTTCACTGGACTCAAACGATTTGGTTTTAATCAGATGTGGATTTGATCACTCTCAGTTTGAAAACATTCGGAGAACATCTGAATGCCTAGAAAATTCTGCTGGACTTCAGTGAGGGAAATGATTCAAACCAGAGAAAGAAAACCATAAGAATTACCTCACTGATTCCAGTTACTTTGCTGAAAACCCCAGGAGAAGCTGGAGAAATGGGATCCTAGTTCAGAACCAAGAGCTATGTAAGGATGAGATCCCAAGCAATGGCTGAAAATGTTGCCCCTAAGAAAAGAAAAGGAGATCATTGGAAAAACTAATGGCACACAGCAAAGGCAGTTTCACTGTATCTGAAATTCTTTATACACACCTTCCTTTGTGAGAGGAGGTTTATTTTTCTTCCAGCTTTGCTTGCTGCTTATTTCTTTTTATCTTTCCTTCACTGCACACTCGCTCGCAGACTCGCCTTGCTTTTTTTGTTCAGGATCATGAATTTCTTTGGGGAGCAGGCTCTTCTCATCAAATACAGCTTTCAAGGCTAGAAAACAGGAGTGAATTCCACATCAAAACCCGTTAGACATTTGGTGAGGTGCGTTGTAACAATCAGGCTGCAGGGAGAGGAAAGAAATAAGAGAGGCAGATCTCAAGCACTGAACTACTCCAAGAATTTCACTGGGTTTTCTGTGTCTGCTTCTAGTTCTGCTGACAGGTTTGGCTTTTTTGTGATTTTTTTTTTTCCCCAGTTAGGGAGAAACTGAGGCTGTTTCAGTCCTGAGGAGTGAAATCCTGTGAGTTCATTGACCAGGTCTAGCAAATCTGGAAAAGACCTTTAAGATCATCAAGTACAATTGACAACCCAGTACCACCACCATGTTCACCATTAAACAGGGAAGAGTGAATATCTTGGACAACCTAATTCCTACAGAACAGGAGAGCAGTTGGACTGGATGGAGGAGAAA
Organism: Acanthisitta chloris; assembly: GCF_000695815.1. NCBI lineage: Eukaryota > Metazoa > Chordata > Aves > Passeriformes > Acanthisittidae > Acanthisitta > Acanthisitta chloris. The sequence goes on from NW_008665506.1 coordinate 20,614, forward strand.
CAGGATTTCCCTTGGAGAAGGACAGCAACTTACCTCCCTATAAAAAGAGGAGGGGAGGACAGCCCTTCTTTGGGGGTGCCCCCATTCCTGGGAAATCCTTGGCCAGAGCCAGCACCTCTTTGGGCATCAAAATCCAACCCAGTCCATCTCAAGGGAGAAATCCCCGGGAATGTGTCTTTACCCGTGCTTTTGTAACTGCTGATTATATTTTATTTCTTCCCCACTTAAACCTCTCTACTAAAAGTCAGCTGGAGATCCTGAAACGACCGAAGGGAGAAGCCTCCCTCCCTGCACGTGCTGCCCATACCAAAACCCTTCCAGTGTCAGTCAGAACTTTGCTTTTGACTTTTTCACAGAGGCAAGTTAATCTCCAGCTCAACTCTGGGAGACTAGACTGGCTTTTTTACCCCCTCTTCTCTAAATCTCCATTCTTTTAATTTATTATAACTTCTATCCTGCCATTAAGGACTCAAAGAAAATAATCAAATTATCCTCTGCTGAAACAAGAGCATTAAAAGTGTTCACTGAATCCTGCATGACTGAGCAGGTTTAGCCTGCAGCCATTTATTTACATAGATACAGCAAACCGATCTTCAGGGATTCCTCCAGTCCTAGATTAAGGACAAGATTCTTCCTTCTCATATGCATAAATTCCTCCTGCTACAGTCAGACTAGTTTGTGAATAAGAATTAAATGATATTCACTGAGCTGTTACTATGACACCTGATATTATCTCTTTGGAGCAGTGTGGGTGGGAAGGCTGTACTCTTTTCTTTGGGAAAGAGGCCTGAGGAATTAACTCAGAATTGAGGATTTCATACACTCGGATGTTGTTAACAAGACGATGAGTGTTCGCTCATCACAACGTGGATGAGCTGCACACATCAAAATTGCTGCAACCGTTTCAGCTGAAAGTGCACTTACATTTAACAAACCATGAATCCAGGAGGCAGAGAAGGAATTTGATTCCCAATTATTGTTAACACTGTAGAGACCATTAAAAAAGCAAACTCAGAGGAACACAACACTCCCTGAGCCCTACTGATTGATTACTGCCAGGGCAGGAAACAACACCCTGTGCACAGAGTGGGAAACCAAGCAGCAACTTTTTGTCCAAACTCTGGAATCTCACCTTAGGGCTGTAATTACAGACACTTAGCTCTCCAGGAAAGCTACATACAGGACTTTATCTATTGATTTTTGTAAATTTAGGGTGAAACTTGCAATGATTTAAAGGATTAGAATTTCAAAGATGTAATCTGTGTTTCTGGCTTCAGTTAATTAAAAGGTACATTAAACTCCAAGAAAAAAAAAGGCTAATTAACACATTACCAGGGTTTAATAGTTAATTTCAGATACAAGAAAGCAATTTAAGCACGCACTTAAATAAGAACAGTTTGGACTAGGAATTGTTAAAAGTTAGCTGCAAAAAAAAAAAGAATCTGATAGAGATTTAGTGCTACCCTGATCCAAAAGGCAGCAGAGTGGCTTTAATGAGCAATGGTTCAAAGCCTCCTATCAGTTCACTGTGCCCATGTCTGCAGCACAGCCAGTGCAGAAAAGCCTCAATAATCAGTGTGCTGCCAGCAGGACTGTGGCCACAGCACTCCAAAAAATGCTCAGTGCACAAACGACCGACGTGACAGGGGTTTGGATTAACAATCCAGCTGTTTCCTCTCTCTGTAGTGGCCACTGAGAACCGAAGTCCATTTAGAACTAAAATACAGATTTGCTAACAGCTGTGCTTATTTGGTTTGGTAATGGGGATATTCACACAGAGCCATCACACTGCATTCAAGGTTTGCTTTTAAAACTGCACTGCCCACACGATTTTAGTGGCATTATCACTCATTTATCTCATTTTCAGCAACTCACAGTGATGTGGAAGGGCAAGACTTATTTTCCTTTTGCTTGATGAGGATGAGTTTTGGCTAGTTAAAGCTAAAATAGTGGGAAAGTTCTGAAATGCTGGAATATTCTATATTAAAATCACACAGTATGTACACCTGGCCTTCCACAGGAAAAGGAGAGAGAAGAGGGGAGAGAGAGAGATGCTGCTAATGAAATCCTTTCTGAGAAAATCCATCCCTTAGTCAGATGAAAACAGGCACCTGATTATAAAACTTAAAGCTCATATGACGATTAAATCAGCCTCAAATTATTTAATTTAATGATTGCACATTTGGCCTTGCTGAGTCAGCTGCAAAGTGTCTAACACAATCAGGTTCTTTCACCTCATTTCTTTCTGTGAGCTGAGCTATTGACCTTTGAAATCCATCTCATCCAGAGTGAATGTGTCTCACAGAAAGGCTCCAAATTCTGACCTCCAAGTAACTGATATATGTATCCACAACCCATGATCAAGGGAATGCTACAGTGTGCATGGCTGTACATGCCATATATCCTTCACACCATCAGCAGGTTGTTAGCTGTCAGGTTTTGAGAGGAGGATTTCTAAGGACTGGGAACTGCAAAGCAAATTGCAAAGCCATCAGAAAGTTTCATCAAGGATGTAAAGACACTAATGAATGCACAAGTCAACTGTTTTAATGAATCAAATTAAGCAATTGGACAGTCCTTGCCAAGTGCCAGCTTGACTTGAACAGTGAAAAGGTGTCTCTGAAGCAAGATGACACCCAGATAGCAAATACCTGGTTTAGGGAGAGTGATACTGCTGATCTCTTATTGGGACTTTGCCTGTTCAGTAGGAACAGGTAAAGCAGAATGTTGTGTCTGAAGGTGCTTGGTACAGACAGGCTACAGAGGTCATTCCTTTTTTCCTGCCTCCTTCTTAGCAATAGGTTTACTTTCAAAACATTGCCAACTTTCTTCTGTTTCATAAAAAACCTCTATTTAATAGCAATTAAGCTATCACCAGGCACTTGCACACTCAGAATTGTTCAGGGGACTGAGGAGCTGTCTGATGCTGTTGGGGTTTGACTGGAACTACACTGAGGGGAAGGTGATTTCTGCAGTTATCTGAAGCAGCCTCTTGCCCAGCTTTCACTCTCCCACCCTCAGTCATTTGACAGTGGAACGATGCTTATGCTTTCCAAGTGGACTGAGGGAAGTCTCTCATCTTATGAAACACCATACCTGCTCAGAAATCACCTGCTACAATATCCAACTATCATTTTCCTCTCATACTCCTGGATGTATTTCACAAATTAAAGTCCTTTCAAACACATCAGAAGTCAGAATTCCAGACTCCTTGTTTCAATTAACAGCCTAATCCAGTGCCTGGTGAAAGAAGCTGATGTTTCCATTCAATTCAGTGAGTTATGGAACATGTCTTTACAAAGTAAGGAGTTGTTGAGATGGGATTATAAGTCTTACAACTTACTTGAAGCCTCAAATCAGCTGCTAAGCAATAAATCTTGGAGTTCTCTATTGCCTTCATCTCATTTTAGCACAGATGGTAAAAGCTAGTGACCTTTATTTTTTCTGCCTTTCTGTGCTGAGATCTGGAGTAATGAGAATATAATGAAGGTCTCCTTATTTTCCAGCAGCCTAAGAGGACACAGATTTTCCAAGCACCACTCTGCTGTCTTTTCCCAGAAGTATTTCTCAGGGAGAAGAACAAAGTCAGGCTTGTTCATGCCATCAGTCTCCTTGAGGGCTCCAATATTCAGTGACCTAAACACACCTTACAAATCCAGGTTTACTGAAAAAATGCAAATGGAATTGTGCTTCTCTAAGTTAACTTTTCTCATCTAATCTTTATAATATTGCTCTGCCAGGCAGATAATAGTTACAGGCAAAAAATGTTCAGAACTTCTAAACAGATGTGCAGAGTGAAAACATTTTTTTTTCTTCTTACTATCTTTTAGGGAAAATAAAAAGTTCCCTTTCTTTCCTAAAACCAGCTTCCACTTCAGTGAAAAAGCCACACCTGCCTGCTTTGGTGAGATTCTTCCAAATGAGATGAACACAGGTGGTACAGCAAATGCTGGGAAACTGGACCAGCCATCTGAAGATAATTAATAGTGTTAATTACTACTTTGTTTTGTGAAAACTAGCCTGTACCAAGAAAAAAAATCAGGTGCAACATATCATTTGTTGCTGGAATATGTAGATGTAATTTGAAACAATGATACCAAGAGTCAACTGGGAATCAGGCTGGGCCCCTACCAAAAGCAAAAATACCTGAGAAATCAAATGTTGAATTGTCAGCTGAAATAAATCTGTACTTGCCCACAAGCCACATCCTTCATGGACTCCCCAAAACCAGAAACAGACTGCAACTGCCTCCCTCAAGGTCAGGAGGAATCTGTGTGTATGGATCCAGGGAGCAGTGACCCACCATTTGTGTGCCCTTGCGTGCTGTTAGATGTTGCTTGTGTTGTTCCTTAAGTCTTTTTCTGAGCTACAGAACTGTGAGATTCATCTGGATTTGAAAAGCATTTGTGGGGTACATTGTTCATATAGACACAGTTTATGTATTGATTTAAAAATATTGGTATGGTTATATATGTATGTGAATATGGCATGGAGCAGACCTTTAGGGAAGAATGCAGAAGTTTCATTGCTTGTAAGCTAAGTGGTAGAGTCATAGAATGGTTAGGGTTGGAAGGGATCTTAAAGACTATCTAGTTCCACTCCCCTGCTCTGGGCAGGGACACCTTCCACTAGCCCAGGTTGCTCCAAGCCCCATCCAGCCTGGCCTGGAACACTCCCAGGGATGGAGCATCCACAGCTTCTCTGGGCAACCTGTGTCAGTGCCTCACCACCTTTATAGTAAAGAATTTCTTCCTAATATCCAACATAAATCTGCCCTCCTTCAGCTTCAGGCCATTCCCCTCTGTCCTGTCACTTCATGCCCTTGTTCGAAGTCCCTTTCCAGCTCTCTTGGAGCCCCTTTTGACACTGGAAAGGGCTCTAAGGTCACCCTGAAGCCTTATCTCCAGGCTGAACAACCCCAACTCCCTCACCCTGTCTCCACATAAGTGCTAAAGCAGCCACAAGAACACTTCAATAGTGATCTGCTTTGAGGCAGATACCTTTTATAACATGGCTGAAGAAAGAGGTTTGGAACTCCTAACTACCTGTCAGTAGGAAGGTTCCTGTTCTGTTGGAGTTCCCATTCTGAAAAGACAAATTAAAAACCAATCTGAGAATACTCTGTGCTTAAGTGTACATGTAACTAGGGAAATTATGTCAAACTAACAGTTTACCACTTCACTGCTTCATGTTGTTTTGCCTTTTAAAAGGTTTTTTTTCCCCTCAGTGAACCTTTCCAAGGAAATGAAACTTGTGTTTGCAAGTCTGTGCAGCTTTTTTTGCAGCAAACATAAACAACAAAACCAGTTCTAGCAATTTCTGGTCAGCTCAAAAGCCCTTTAAATCCTAGAGAAAGTTTCTTCATGATTGTGGAGTGTTTCAGATCAGGTCAATAGTCCTTTGTAAACCATATGTGACATGACCTACTCATACAAATACAAGATGTTTAGCAAGTGAGCCAGAAATCCAACTTACATAATAAGGCTTCTAATCATCTTTTTTTAATGAAATTTTAATTATGTAAAAATTAGTAACTGGTCTAGAGGTTTCTGCATTACCATAAATGTCTCTAAAGAAGAACATACTCTTAAGAAATGCTTCACATCACTGCAGAACTGGAAACTAGGACATGTTGATGTGATCCCAAAACAATTTTTACTAAAAGTTCTATTTCTGAGGAGTCTGAGGCTCTAACAAAAGAGAGAATCCCTCATGAGGCCACTTTCTAGTAAAATATTTACAAGAACACCCAAAGCCAGTTTCCTTTTCATGTGCTTATAAAAACATACCAAAAGTGGAACAACTTGATCTATTTATCTTTTAGGCCCTTCTAAAACTCAGAGAAGAAACTCTCTGCCAAGGCACATGCTGGGCTGGGAGGTGGGAGAAGGGGCTCACACCTCTCCATGCTACCATGGTTGGGAAGAGGCAAAAAATGGCAATTCCTTGGAAAAATGCACTGAATTGAGCAATTTTCTGGTTTTCTATAAGAAAAATAAAACCTGTAGTGTTGGGTCCAATTCAGGTCTGATTCTTAATTGCTTTAGAGAGTGAAATCTAAGGGAAATGCTCTGAAATTGGTTTCTAGGTTTAAAGTATATTAAAAGTAGTTTTTACTCAGTGTTCTCTTTACTGCTGCTCAGTCTTTAATAACTGCTTTATCCTATACAAAACTGACCCCACATATAGCAAAATTACCTTCAATTTTAACTCACTTCAATGATTCAGATGATATAGCTGGGAAATTCCATCTCCTCTTTGTCCATCACATGATGGTTCAGTTCCTAACTGGGGAACGGAGAAAGCAAAGCATTAAAAACTTGAGAAAACACATGAATTTACTTAAAATATAATTTTTTGTTAGGTTAATAGACAAATGGTTCAATTTGGAGGCAATTTCAGTGTTTTATATTTAGATAAATTCTTGTCTTCTAACATTCTCAAAAATTTGGTCTGAAACGTCCTATTTTCTTGGCTTTTTATCCAATTTTGACATAATAGGTCGAAGCATAGCACTGCACACACTCACCTTGTATAGGTTACTGGCAAGTGAAATAACTGTTTATCTCCAAAATTAGAGATTCCTCTTCAAGAAAAGGAGCTGCTTTTCTTTGTGTCCTCATCAGCCTTTTTTCTTGTACTTGTTTTTTGCAACAGCCTTCCTGTGGAAGGCAAGAAGATTTTCAATTTGCTGATTTTTTTCCTAAAAATACAGAGCAAAGGGTTGCTTGGAGCTTGAATAATTTCTTGTAGTCTTCAAATAAAATCGGCCAACTCTCCTATATATAAATATATCAGTTGTCATCCTTTTCCTGGAAGAAAAAAGAGAGGAAGAAAGCACATCTCTCCCCTGAGACATCTGTAGAGCAATAGTATTTATTTCTATCAGAGCAGTTCTGAAAAGTGTTGTTTTTAGAAGTCAGAATAACTCCCATACCACAGCTGCTTTTTATTTATATTTCATAGTTCTACCCAAGTACTGCCTGAAGAGGGAAAAGTTGTTCCTAAGATATTCCAGCCTTCCCCAGAAAGACTGTACAGCTGCATGGAGAGTGGGTTGGGACCTTCTTGCTGCAACCCAGCACTCAGAAAAGAACATACCAGAAATGAACATACCCAGGTGTCTCAACAAAAACAGGAGTAGTCTGGAAGCTTCCTGAGGACTATCACTTACTGCTGGTAATCTTGGACCTGGAGGATTAAGAAGGAAAAGTCTCTTCCTCGTAATCTTATTTGGGTGGGAGTGGGAAATAGTTCTTCGTTAAACTCTCACCATAGTCAGCCAAAGGGCTCCATGGACTCAGTATCTCAGACCTGAAGGTTGAAGCTTTGCTCCATTTTTCTCTTTGCTAAACCAAAAAAACCCTCAAACCAAACATCAAAAAATAAAGCCATAAATAAAACCTGGTTCCTTTGCGTTTATCCTGTTAGGGAACAAAAACCAAAATGGACTGATTTCTTTGCACTTTACCTATATTTTCCATACTTTCACTTGCCTGACCTATTGGAAGATCCTGACTCCCTTGGTCATGGCCATCAAGGATCCTGCTCCAGCCTGAGTAACCCACCCAGCCACTTCCCTTGCAGAGCTTCCATGGGGAGCACAGTTTGCTCCACACTCCTAAAACTCAAAATGGGCTGAAAAATTCTGCACTGAAGTAGCCTCTGCTGTGCATGATCTCACTGTTCCAGTCACTCCTTAAATATTGACTGGGACAAACCTGCAAATAAATTTCATCTACAAGAAATACATATTGTGAGTTGGTTGCTGGAAGGATACATCTCCCTCTGCAGTGTGAAATGCAAAAGAGTTACAGCAGAAAAAAATGTTCTTTCAGAACTGTAACCTTTATTTTCTATTTATTAATACAGTGCTCCAAAGTAAATCTCAGTGTGTAAACAGGTTCCTTGATAGGACTGAAAGTAACTGGTGATACTGAATATAGATGGAGGAAAATATAAATCAATAGCCCCATGGACAGATTTCTTGGAATAAAGTAAATAAATCTGCATATCTTCAAATTGTTTTGAAGACATATGATGCAGATTGGAAGAATGGCCAGGAAAAACAACAAAGAATATATTTCACATTCTCCAGCCAGAAAACAGCTGAAGATCCAATCCCAAAATGGCTGTGACGTGTATCCTGTGCAATCTCACTGACTTCAGGACAATTTCACGGGCTATAGGCTGTACACATTATGATTCTACATTTGTTGCCAGGCTGAGTTTAGACTGTTTAAATTCTCTGTCAGTATCAGTTATGGTCAAATCATTTCCCATAAAAAGTGAAATGGATCCATAATGAGACTTAATGCTTTGTTGTTTGAAAAACTATTCCAGCACACAATTAAAAACTCCAAAGTCACTAATTGAACTGGGGTTTTTTAGGAAGAGAAAATTAAAGACTGCTACATAGTTAATAAATCAGGGTGATTAATAACCCCTAAATGATCCCTAAATTTCATTTTATTCATTATAGACAAATTGAGCCAAGTCAGTGTACAGAAAATACTTTAAAACACCTGTCAATGAAATATTCCTTCTACCACCTAGAAAAAAAGCCTCATAACAGCTTGCTGAGATCAGTGTCACTCATTAAATTCACCTGCAGACATTGTGTGCCTTCTACAAGTCTTTTAAGTCCTTAAGTCCTGTTTTAGTCACTGCTTATCTACAAGAGATATTCCCAGCTTTTATCAAGGAGTTTGTGTTTGTAAATAGGCATCAGAGAGAGTCACAGCTCATTTCCCCATTTTTGTCCTGAGCTGCTTTATGAATCCCAATCTCTTTTGAAGAGAATTTGCACACTCGTACGATTTGATTCTAACGAGCTAAATTCTGCCATCCTTCATCCTGCTAAAGAGAATCGGATCCCGGAGATTAATCATGGACTTTCAGGAGAACCATTCATTGACTAATGATCAAACTCAACAAACAAGGCAGCAGATGGTGGCCATATGAGATTTCTAGTGCCTTCTTTAATGAGCACAACACACAGGCTCTACCTCATTTGCACATCGCAGCCACTACATCAATGAGTTGTCTACACACAAGCAGCTGTTTGAGTAGAAAAGTGTTGCCTAATTACAGGACCAGATCCTCAGCTACTGTAAACTGGCCTTGCTCCTTTTGCATCAGCAGAGGTGGAGAATTCAAGGAGAGTTTGGACAATGCTCTCAGGCACATGGTAGGATACTTGGGGTTGTGCTGTGCAGGGTTGGAAGTTGTACTTGATGATCCTTGTAGGCCTCAAGATCAGGATATTCACAGAATCATAGAATGGCCTGGGTTGGAAGGAACCTTAAAGATCATCTCATTCCAACCCTCTGCCATGGGCCTGGACACCTTCCACTAGCCCAGGTTGCTCCAAGCCCCATCCAACCTGCCCTGGAACACTTCCAGGCATGGGGCAGCCACAGCTTCTCTGGGCAACCTATGCCAGTGCCTCACCACCCTCACAGGGAAGAGTTTCTTCCCAATATCTGATCTAAACCTACTCTCTGTCAGTGGGAAGCTATTCCCTCTTCTCCTGTCACTGCATGTCCTTGCAAAGCCTCTCACCATCTTTCCTGTAGGCTTCCTTCAGATATTGGAAGGCTGCAATTAGGTCACATTGAAGCCTTCTCTTTTCCAGACTGAACAAATCCAGTTCTCTCAGCCTTTCCTCGTAGGAGAGATGCTCCATCACTCCTCTAATCAACTTGGTGGCCTCCTCTGGACTCACTCCAACAGCCTGATGTCCTTCCTGTGCTGGGGACCTCAGAGCTGGATGCAGTGTTCCAGGTGGGATCTCACCAGACCGAGCAGAGGGGCAGCACCACCTCCCTCACCCTGCAGCCCACACTGCTTTGGATTTTGATATCCTAGTACTCTATGAATTTCTCTCACCTAAATGTTGGGTTCCTGACTTTTGGAGAGGGTCTGTGGGACTGCAGGATCCACAGCACTCTCAGTCACTCTACACCAGCTCCCCAGCACAGGCTGAAGAATAAACCTCTAAAAGCTCAATAAGCTTATTGTTCCTTTGACATATCAGTGACATTCACAGCATCATAAACCTTCCTCATCTGAAATATTTAGCTCCTTAGAAGCAGTCAAACAGACATGCATCCTGGCTGGCATATCCACGCTGTAAATCACTAATTTATTTCTTACAGCCCTCCTGGGTGCTGTATCTGCTGAGACAACTGCATTCCCAGAAATGGGCATAAATATCTTTATTTATTTTCCCATCATACTGACTGGGGAGTTGGGGAAAGGAAGCCAGAACAAGAATCATACAGAGAAAATGGTCTGACAAATACTCTCAGTACACTTCCTCCAGTGGAGTACTCAACACTATTCCTCGTCTGCTGTGCCACAGCTTAGAGTGGGCTGTAATTACAGATTTCCAACCAGCATGATTATTATTATATATTAGATGTTAGTCTGTAAAGACTGTCAAACCAATGAGATTTTCAGGTTTTGAGTAGCCTCCAGGGTAGGGCTCTGCAGTGACTCGGTTTCCTGAGCTGTTAGTATTATTTATAGTCTAGAACTAAACAAGGCAGGAATTAAGGGAATGCTCCTCGCTGAAGGTAATGGTATGAAAATGCTGATGTAGGTCTGTGACAGCAGACAGAAGCAATAGCCTTGAGGATATATTGAAAGTGTGGGGGTGAGCAGAGCGAGCAGCATCTCAAGGCTGCTTTTTGTCACTCTGACAGGACAAAGCTGTAAATAATCCCCCCACGCTCTGCACTCAATTATCAGTAATTTAGTAGCACCCAGGATATTCTATGCACAGGAAAATACAGTATGTCATCTCCAGTTCTCAACAAAATCTCTTGGATAAGTTGCTTTCTCACCTGGGTTGGATTGCAGAGGCTTTGGAGGATTGAAGGGCAGCTTAAAGTTGGTGTTTTCCAGACTGCTCTTCCAAACAACTTGTTCACCAGAGTTCCTAGGGCTAAACAACACTAACTTGAAATGAATCAGCCAATCTTGAGCCAAAGTACAGAAAAAAGAAATATATTCTTACCAAACCTAATATAGACATGTGCTCTATGAAAGTTCATCTTTTTAAAGTGAACAGAACTTGCAGTCCTGCATGGGTCTAACAATGGTCACTGAAAAGAAAAAGGGGGGAAAAAAGACCTAAAAGGAGATTTTTATAAAGGTGAGACTATTAAAACATTGATAAAAGTTTTCTGAGGAAGTGGGAAATGGATCTTCTATGTATCACTAGCAACCCCCACTCCCCACAGCTCAACCCCTGTCCTTGGAAAGGAGTGGGTTTCATTTCAGGTTCTTATCTCAGACCCAGCCCAACGGGTATCATTTCCCACTGCCCTGTTAGGCCAGAAATAAGGAGCATTCTCAAAGGCTTCAGTCCTGCCTCCTTAAAGTCAGGGCACGAGCTTTGGTTCGTGTCTCCTTTCAGTGCCTGTGTAATTGCCAATTCCATTAGCAAAAATTGAACTTGCAATCTTCAGTATCAAAAAGCATCTAAATGAAAGGCTGAAATGCTTTACCTGCTGTCTGTGCTACAATGAGCTGCTGAGGAGCACACACCAACTGAGCCAGGAGGTTAGTTAAATAGCTAAAACATACTGATTCAAAGGGAAATCAATGAGAAGATTACATATAGCACTACATTTGGAATATTTTTAATTTGTGTGTGTGTGTGTACATTGTACTTTTATGCTTGATGTCCTACACAGAAAATGTAACTTTGATGCCTGCACAATGATAGGCACCCACTGTCCTCTCAGTCGCTCCACTGGAAATCACACACATCCCACACACCTCTGGGGAAAAAGTGCTTATATTGGAAAAGAAACTTGTTCACAGTGCACAAACTCAATATAAATGTACATTTGTCCTTGATTCTCGAAATGATCTAGTATCAATGCAGGGTGGAGGGATTGAGAGTGGCCCTAAGGAGGAGCAGGACTTGAGGGCACTGGTGGATGGAAAGCTGGACATGAGCTCACAGCCCAGAAAGTCAACAGTATCCCAGGCTGATCCCCAGCAGTGGGCAGCAGGTGAGAGGGGATTCTGCTCCTCTGCTCCAGTCAGGTGAGACCCACCTGCACTGCTGCCTGCAGCTCTGGGGCACCAGCATAAGAAGCACAGGGAGCTGCTGGAGCAAGTCCAGAGGAGACCACAGAGATACTTTGAGGTCTGGAGCGTCTGCTCTGGGGATAGGCTGGGAGACCTGGGAGTGTTCAGCCTGAAGAAAAGGCTCCAGAGAGATCTTAGAGTCCCTCTCAGTGCCTAAAAGGGCTGCAAGAGAGCTGGAGAGGGACTTTGGACAAGGGCTCGGAGTGACAGGACAAGGGGGAATGGCTTTGCACTGACAGAGAACAGGGTTAGATTAGATATTAGGCAGAAATTCTTCCCTGTGAAGGTGGTGAGGGACTGGCATATGTCGACCAGAGAAACTGTGGCTGCTCCGTGCCTGGAAGTATTCAAGGCCAGGTTGGACAGGGCTTGGAGCAACCTGTTCTAGTGGAAGGTGTCCCTGCCTATGGCCAGGGGTGGAACTGGATGACCTATAAAATGTCCTTTCTAACCCAAACCATTCTGTGACTCTGATTTGATCACATCAGGTATGTCACACCCTTGGCCCTCAGCCAGTGTCTCTGTCCTCCTGCACAGTGGTGGGTCCAGCCCTGTGTGATAACAAGGGAATGTTCCTGCTTGATCTATTGGGTAATAAACATCCTGTTATCAGTAGCTGGAGTGTGTGGCAGTAAAATGCTGCACAGAGGGTACAACACTGCTACCAACCCCCCTTTCCCTCCTTCATCCTGAACAGACAATTGCTTCCCGTTATTCAGGGGGAAGGTTGTAATTGCCCTCATAAAAGATGCACAAATAAACCAGTCACAAACAAATTAATCTAGTCACACCTTACTACTAGACAGAAGTGTTTTATCAGTATTGTCTTAAACATGATTATTATTTCTAATAGGTTGAGCTGAATTTTGAACAGAGCTGCCATAAAAATGTTGTCTGCTGACAAATCAAAGATAAAACAGGAACTGCTGCAAATCTTGTTTCCCCACCAGCACTGAACATGCCCCCAGATTACAGCAGCACCAGCCTACAGGGTGTATGTTCTTATCAGCAGACATATCAGTGATATCACTGATATCATGGCTACAGTGACTCAAATATATAATCATACATGTATCCCATAACATCTCTTATCAACAAAGTACATTGACATCCTGACCTCAGAGATATCTGACCTATGATGTGGATATGGAGATCATCCCACCTGAAGAGGTGCCAATGCTTTTCCAATGATCAGTGCTCAGGAGAATGTCAGCACTTACACAAAATTATGTGAAATCTGAAGAATTTCCAGTGAACTTCTGTTTGTCTGTTGATTGGAAAGAAACAAACTGGACCAGACAGCAAAATTTATATCTCCCCAAGGGATCACAATAGCAGGATTATATAGGATACAGGTGGACATGGCCAAGGTACAATCAGGGAAAACAGATAGCTGCCTTTGCACTGATGGTAATTTAATAAGACTTTACCTGATAGAAATAGGAGGCAGAAATAATCAGTAACACAACTCTTATCTTTAAGTTTACCATTTGCTTTTAAGAAGAAAAAAGGGCAAATCAGTCAAGTGATCCCAACTGAAAAGTGATAGTGCTCAGTAGGCTGGTAGGAACAAAAATAGACTGATCTTCACTAAAATAGAGGCCTTTAGTCCTGTCTCATGTGCAGAATACAAAGAGAATTTAATCTGCAACAATATTTTACATAGCACAGCAACGTTTTATTGTCTGCAGATTAACACTGACTTACTACTCTCCATGTCAAATGAAACTTCACTTTATATAAACAAATCACAGCCATATCTAGAATTGGAAAAAAACCCAAACCCAACAACTTATTGAAAAGACACTGTATAAAATTAACCAAACTTCATCACTCTAATTAGAGCTTTAAGTGCCTTGGCAAGAACACAGGTGAGTTGTTCTTGAGCAGAAGTCACCTGGGGCACACCAGAAAGCCCAGGAGGACTGACTGGCTCCAGAAGGCTCAGGCAGAGCTCAGTACTCAAATGGTTCCAGAACATGTGCTGACAACTAACTGGGATTCATTTCATCATGCTGGAAGTCACCTGTATTTTGGCTGTACCTAAACCAGTTTCCTAATCTCCTGCTGTGGTCAGTGGCATTTCAGAGAGTGGTTCATCCCACCCACACAAGCAAGGCAAGAGCATGGGCAGCCTGGGCTGGTTGAGACTAAGCCTACGTTTGCTGGAGACAAAAAAAATAAGGTAAAAAGAATAAACGAAGACAAGCATTCAGATGATACAGTTTGAATGAGGTGAAGTTTAAACCCAGTTCTCAAATGAAAACAACGTAATAATGAACATTATTATTGTCATTGCAAATGTCACAGATTGAGAGGCTCAGAGGGAGTTTTGGCTACTTAAGGGCTGTGATTCTTTTTGCAGGAATGTGTGAACAGCAGCAGTTCCCATCTTGCAGCTGGGAGTTGTTACATAAAACCAGTAAGTACTATAAGTACACAATGCAAAATATAGTGAGAAGTATTACATACCCTTGGCACTAAAGGCATTTTTCTCCAATCCCAGTGCAATGCCAATACATGATATTGAGCCTGGGTATTTTCTTTCATGAATTTCAATCCTAAAAGGCAAAGATGTTTGTTTTGAAAGTTTGAAAGGAGACAAAGGCACAAAAGCAATTTATTCCTTGTTATTCCTCATCTCACAGTAAACAACTGCTGTGCTAGTTGTCTCCTTAGCTAGAGCAACATCTGTATTCTTTGAAATTCAAAGTTTGCAAATGAAATGTTTGCAAATTGTGTCTCAATGTTTTTATAATAATGGTATAAAACCCCAGCAGATAATGATTTATATAATTTCAGTTCTTTGTTGATCTTGAACAATTTTAAAGTGCCCTTTCTTCCATGCCACAAAGCAGAAAGACCAAAGCCTTAGGAAGTCAATACTCTGACAATCCTATGCTGTAAACACCTGAATGTGAACAGACCCATGGCTAGAAACAGGATTTGTTGGGCACAACTATGGAAAGGCATTTCTTCAGTGTGCTGCAGCTTTTAAAGTAATATTTAGTGATGTGCAGCCAGACCTGAATCATCTTCCTGTGCTGAGTTTCCAACCAGCCAGTGAGTTACTGAGCTTAGAGAAAATTAGACTTTGATCAATTTTTATCTTAAAAAAGAGAAGTAAACAACACAATTCAACAATATATCTTTGCCTGCTTTTTATTAGAATGTCACAGAATCACACGAAACCAGTGAGGCTGGAAAAGACCTCTGAGATCAAGTCCAACCCATGACCTGACACTCCCGTGTCAACTAGTTCAGTCTCTCCTTAAACACCTCCAGGGATGGTGACTCCACCACATCCCTGGGCAGCACATTCCAGTGTCTAATCACTCTTTCTGTGAAGAAATCCTTTCTAATGTCCAACTGAACTTCCCCTGGTGCAGTTTAAGATTATGTCCTCTCATCCTGTCACTTGTTGCCTGGGAGAAGAGGTCAAATTCCACCTGGCTACAACCTCCTGAAGGAGGTTGTAGACTACCTGATGTAGACATCAATGGAGGTGTCAATGGATCTGTCCTTTCCAACAGTGAAATCAAACATCTAATTAAGAAACAAAACATAAGAAATTAGTATAGGCAGAGCAGACAAACGCTCTATTAATTTCAGAGTCAATAAAGCAATGAAGGAATATAGCAAAACGTTAATATTATATAAGCTAAGAAAAAACAGGTGACAAGAATTGGTAACTACTATGACTACATCATACACCTCTCATTATGGATTTTTCCATGTATAACTGAGTTTTCCCTGCACTAGGCTCAATGTCATCTAAAACCCAATAAAGTCTGGATTCTACAAATTAAAACACTTTTAAAAAGATGCTGTTTGGGGAAATAGTGTTCTGTGAAGCTTTCTAATGTCCAACTGAACTTCCCCTGGTGCAGTTTAAGATTATGTCCTCTCATCCTGTCACTTGTTGCCTGGGAGAAGAGGTCAAATTCCACCTGGCTACAACCTCCTGAAGGAGGTTGTAGACTACCTGATGTAGACATCAATGGAGGTGTCAATGGATCTGTCCTTTCCAACAGTGAAATCAAACATCTAATTAAGAAACAAAACATAAGAAAAACTTCCCCTGGTGCAGTTTAAGATTATGTCCTCTCATCCTGTCACTTGTTGCCTGGGAGAAGAGGTCAAATTCCACCTGGCTACAACCTCCTGAAGGAGGTTGTAGACTACCTGATGTAGACATCAATGGAGGTGTCAATGGATCTGTCCTTTCCAACAGTGAAATCAAACATCTAATTAAGAAACAAAACATAAGAAATTAGTATAGGCAGAGCAGACAAACGCTCTATTAATTTCAGAGTCAATAAAGCAATGAAGGAATATAGCAAAACGTTAATATTATATAAGCTAAGAAAAAACAGGTGACAAGAATTGGTAACTACTATGACTACATCATACACCTCTCATTATGGATTTTTCCATGTATAACTGAGTTTTCCCTGCACTAGGCTCAATGTCATCTAAAACCCAATAAAGTCTGGATTCTACAAATTAAAACACTTTTAAAAAGATGCTGTTTGGGGAAATAGTGATAGTACATCTCATTTAAATGCAACATAATTCATGCAGTGATAATTTATTTTGAGAGTAATTTGAGATAAGATGTATTTGCCATTAAAGCTGGAATGCATTTCACCTGCTGGTATTCCAAGTATGCATGTTTCATGATGGGAATCTGTTTCAAAGGTGTTGCATGTATTTGTTTTATGTATGTGGGATTCAGGGAGGCTTTATCTTCCAATTTTATTTACAAGAGAGAAAAACTGAGATAAGGAATTCCCTTGCTGTATCTTCCCTGCTGGATTCACTCAACCTCAGCCTCAGGACACAAACATAAAACTCTGACTGTTCTTAAAATGTGGAATTCTACTTTATTCTTTGATGAGCTCCACCGTTGTACCTGCTTTTTTCTTGTTATTTAAAACAGGACTATGGTTTTGTAATGCTACTTTTTAAAAGTGGAAATGGAATACAGGTACACACATAAGACCTGATAGACATAATGTCCTCAGACAGAACTTCTGTATTTAGACAAGTCCTAATGGTGCATTAAGAGAAGTCAGGAAATGCATCCTGCTATTACTATTTATTACAGCTTCTCTGAAATAACCTTCCTCTGAGAGCACTTCTGATTAGACAAAGCCAAGAGTTTAACTCGCATAAGCCTCAGAACCAGCATTCCAGATAATGGGGAAAGGCATAAGGGCATAAGCTTGTTCTTTGTACAAGGCTGAGGTCAAAGCAACAAGAATGTAACATTTAAAAGAGTTTCTGTAATAGAAGTTTCTGCCTGTGAGGTACCTCCAGAGGTCAGAAACACATTACAAACCTTTTTAATTGTTAGTACCTTTTAACACACCAACACCTGACTAGACACCACCAGTCCAGGAACTAGCAGGTTTGATCTGCACCAACACAGCTCCCATTTCAAAACCTTGATCTTACAGGCACAGACGTATGAAGCAGTTGGTGACACATCTCTCTAACTGAGGAGTGCTTCAACTAAATGTCCTGCTATGTGTCTCATGCTATGCAGGGCATGACATGTTGTAGGGACTGCCAAAAAGCTGCCATAAAGGGCAGCAAAACCCATGGAGGTCATATCCTTGTAAGGTTGCTGATGCAGCTTCTCTCATTTAGCTGGAAATAATTGAGTAAAACCAGCAGGATTTCTGCCATATGTTGCCTAGTCCTTGCAGCAAGGTTTACAGGTCATGGTTTATGTGTATAGCTAAGGTTTTAGGTGAGCAATGAAAGCAAACTCCATGTTCCCAATGCTGCAGCATTTTCCTCAGCAAGGCAGGGAAAAACAATACCCTGTTTCTTTGATATTTTGTATCAGTATGACTAACACCCTGAGAGAAACCAATACCTTGAAAGGCTAAAGGAATAGGACAGGCTTTCCTACACCTTTGCTGTTCCACTTGTGCTCCTGGAGAAGAGTCTTGTCCTGGATCCAGTGCCACACTGCTAAACCTCAGCATCCCCATGACAACCAGCAGACAGTTGGATTCCCTGCCCACTGTCAGCAAAGATAACAGTAGGTGCTGTGTTTGAGCTAATTACCTAGCGGAAAGCAGAAACTGCTGAAATAGAAAGTCTTGCTATATACATCTTCATTAAAATAATCTCATACATATGTGCTCTGAACCTGGAAAACACTAACATCTGAAATGCAAATCAAGGAGCGCTTGGCATTGATTTTTAGTTTTTCCCAACCTTTCCAATTCATTAAAAAGATTTCTGATCCTACACTATTAGAGCTCCCAGGAGGACAGCTGGGTCACTCCTTTGGAGAAGTCAGCAGGGTAGCAGCATGAATACAGCCCTGGAAAGTGGAATTTAAGGAGGCTGAGGAGACAGCAGCTGTTCTTTAGAACAAAGATCAAAGATGCAAGTTAAGAGAAATTTAATTTAAAATCCAATGTCACTGTTTCTTTGCTGTGTTTTGGGCTGTGGACATGAACTTGCTCAAGTGTAACAAACTCCTACTGTTTGCTGCAAGCTTCCATCAGAGAGTCATATCTGATGGCCTTACTTCAATCCAAAGTCAAGAAATCACCATCAGAACAGTTCATTTCTAGTTGTGCTATCACAGTTATAATCCTGTTTTTATAAATTAAAACTGTCAGGCAGTTGATACTCAAGAGCATCCCTGGAAGTGTTCAAGGCCAGGTTGGATGGTGCTTGGTCTCAGGGAAGGTGTCCTTGCCCATGGCAGGGGGTGGAACTGGATGAGCTTTAAAGGTTCTTCCAACCCAAACTGTTCTGTGATTACCTTCCCAATTCTTGTCACAAATGTTTCTCACTATTTCTCTGAACTTTTAAAAGTCAACTTTGAAAGTTGTATTGCTTCATAGTTCAAGTCAAACCTAAGAAAACATCCTGGAGTTTGCAGCCAGTGAATACAACGAAACTGCAGAGAACTTACAACACAAACTAATGTTTTATCTTAATATTTAAAGCCATAAATACAGTAGTAATCTATTCTAGCAACAACTGGTCAAAACTATCAGATGTATTTTCTTGTACACTTGTAAAAAAATTCATTGAAGTGAGGCAGCATGATGCTGCCCTTTAGAAATTCTTATTTAATTACTGAAACCCATTTGAGAAGCAATACACTCCATACTTACCCAATTACAGAGACTGCTTCTGCCCTTAAAAACAAATCTCAAGCAGAGCAAAAAGTAAGCTCTGATTATAACCAAATTCCCTTTCACATGAAAGTTGGCATTTTCTTATGCATTCTAAGCTCTCTGCTGATTATTGAGGGATACTGGGAGGGTGCAGGTTACTCACAAAGGAAAGGAAGAGGAAAAAAGACAAGATATTATCTGATATATTAAGAAATCATACACTTTCTCAATTCTGGAAAAATTAAAGGGAAAAACAGTTCATGGAATCTACCATGACATATCATGAATTTCAGAAGGTTTTATACATATATATGTATATATATATATATAATTTTTATGAGCAACTAGCAGAATTGAGAGCACTGAACAGAACAATCACACAAAGATGAAATGACAAACATTAAAAAACATTAGAAAATAAATACAAAAATATATATTCCAAGTCATACTACAGCAATAAGCAACTTGCCAGACAAGAGGAATAAGAGGAAAATCAGGGGGAAATACAGGTTCTTTAGAGAAAGATTTCAGCAATGCCAAGGCGGCCAGAATGTTCATTACATTCTTTAATTAGGCTTATTAAAGATGTCAAGCAAGTGGTTAACACCAAGGACAGAAGGGTAAGAGCTGTCCCTGAAACAGGTCAGATGATAATGGGAAAAGACGGATGTTTTCCAAGCCTGAGCAGTGAACCTCAACATCTGAGCACTTCTCAGTGAGGAATCATGGAAAAAAGCATGACAGCAGGAAATTGAAACAGGCAATTGTTCTCCCTGTCTGCCAGCCAAGGCAGAATAGAAAAACATAACAGCCTTACTTCCATCTGGTAAAAAATTAATCAGGAATAATATGATGATATTACTGGTGAGCAGCAAAGGGGAACCAGAGGTGAGCAGTGGCCACGGCACCCTCATCGAGAACAAAGCACATCCCACTTCCTTTCACAGCACCAGCCCAGAAAGACACAGGTGATTTCATATATCTTGATTTTAGGCAGGCATTCTCCTAATTAGTTGTCAAGATTAAACTATGTCAGGAGAGAAGCAAAGCAAGTGGAGAGTTGTGACTGAGTACCCAAGTGGGAGGGTGTGCTCAGCCATCGCCTGTCAGCAGGTGGGCAGGTCCCTTTCCTGGCTTTAGGTGCCATCTGGATGATGAAAAGGATCTGGTGACGTGGATGAGGAAGGCACTACCTGCCAGTGGAGACAGAGTTAGAAATTGGGATAAATTTAGCTGCTATTCTGCCACAAAACCCAGAAATATATATTTATATATATGAACATATATATATACACACACATGCACAGAGGTCCAGAAAATACATGGATCAAGGAGTAAACAAGGCATAGGTATGTGGTTATTTTAGCACAGAACTGTGGGAAGCTCTGACATCAATCCCCATCTACCTGAAGGCTGTTGTGCTATGAGAAGAGAATCACCTGTTGTCCATGACCATGGAAGAACAGACAAGCTTTGGGGACCTCAAACTGCAGGAAGGAAAATCTAATTAGACACTAAAATCAGCTTTATAAAAGCTTTTTTTTTTCCTTTTCAGAACATAAGTCTACAGGAAATTAGTGAGGAATTAACGAAGACTCTATTACCAGAAGTTTTTAATATGTTAGAACAACTTTTAATGCCCCAGTGCTGCCTCCTGAGAGCCCACTCCTCCTCTGTGGCAGCAGCCAGAGGCTTATAATCAACTCATCCAAGGTAATTTAAACAAGGAGTGTGAGAAAGAAGCTCATATCTAGCAATAAAGAAACAGGGGAAAATATAAAAAAGCTAAATTATAAGAAGTGACATTGAGAAAGGTAAGTTCTGTTGCTGATTATTGCCATGATTGTCAGGTAAGAGGCACAGTGGACCCAGCAAATGTGTTTGTATCCCAATATGCAAGTCAGAAAGGTGGGGAAATTGGTTTAGGACTGGACAGTTATGGTTACAGCTCCAGACAACTTCCAGAAACTAAAGTTTCATTATTCCTCTTGCAAGATTTGATTCCCAAAGCAGGAAAATTCAATATTTACTTGCCCTAACAAGCATTTCACAGCAGTTAGCAGGCTGGTTACTCCTGTGAAGGCTCTCCTAGCTGAGCTCACCCATGGCCAGTGTGGAACTGTTCAGGGAACAATCACTCAGGATAGTGAAGGCAGCATTGAATTTAGCATTAAATCCCAGACATTGCTTCCCAGCTTGTGCAAAGACCAGTGTTCTGGATAAGAGGTTATATGAAGCTTTTTTCCCCCCTCTTTTAAGCAATTTCAAGTAGTTGTTGTTATTAATACATTTACTGGTAATTGCAACCAATTTTCAGTGTGTAGCCGCACAGTTAAATTGTGACTTTTAAACCATGCAGAGATTATCCCAACTGAATAACTCAGATTTTGCAGTGGAAAGAGAGCACATCACCCAGCTCTGGCTGCCCCTCTGCACGTGGTGACAATCCTCCAGTGTGATCAAAAATGAACTCTGATATAATACAATTCTGGATCTGTCAATAGGTGACACTGAACATGCCAAACTCAATAGATGTATGTACTGGAAGTCAAATACTGCTCAGTGCAAGAAAATCAGCATCTAATATTGAATGAGTAGAAGATTAAGTAGCAGAGGGGAAAATAAAACACAGGGCAGAGGATATCAGAGGCTCATACACCACTGTAAGTGACAATGTACATTTACAGCCCAGAAAACACGAGTTTCACAGGTACCTGCCCTAGATGTACTTATCTTCACAGCCAGGCATGGCTCCAGATACTAAAAAGCAAAAATAGCTTTAGCCATAAAATCCACAGGACAAGAAAATAGGTTTAAATCTAGATACTAACAGCTCTAAATATCTGAAGGAAATATATCTGTAATCTAGATCACATCCATTTATAGATGTGAGACAGATTTGCTCTATGGAAGAAGCTGATTCATCTAAATAAACTACCAGACTTGTATTTTCAGCTCTTCTGAGATGATTCTGTTCTCCTTCTCCTGGGTATTACTTTATTACAAGGTTTCTTGAAGCAATATTTCATTTCAGAAAAATGAACTAAAAGAACAACATTTCATGTCAGACCCATGATGCTCACTGCAGCCAGGATTAGCTGTGGTATTTACACATCTATTCCCAAATCACCATGCAGCAACTTCTTACCTTGCTCCTCTGAGCCTCTCCAGTGGTTACTGTGAATCATGGAATCACAGAATGGTTTGGGTTGGAATTGACCTTAAGGATCATATCTTTCCAACCCCCTGCCATTGGCAGGGGCACCTTCCACCAGCCCAGGTTGCTCCAAGCCCCATCCAGCCTGCCTTCCATGGATGGGGCAGCCACAGCTTCTCTGGGCAACATTTGTGCTTTGTGTATTTAGTTTTTCAGTGTTAGATCAGAACAAATTCATTGTCCAAGTTCAGGCATATATCTAACTTTGGAATATCACTACCAAAAAATCCTTATAGATGTTTTTCTGCCCAAAATAAAAGCATCCAACAATGCTGCTGTCTTAAGGGAATTAGTGACTTTGTGGCATATAGAGTCTTCAATTCCAACAGCTAAACTGAAAACAGGTTTACCTTAGAAACAGTGTTCCTCTTGCTAAGCAACACTTTATTAATAATAAAATTAATTTTAGATTTAATATTCCAAATCCCCTTTGAAGTCCGAAACAGAAAACATACAGGAATTGGTCCATTCACCAGGGAACTTCTGCTGCTGCCACAATCAATACATATTTTATAGCATTAGGGTAGTAAAGGAAGAATTTTTAGTCAATTGTAAATGGAAGAGGACTTGCACTGGCAAAATACAACAGTCATAGTTGAACAGCAGCTAGGATAGCAATGCTACAGAATCAGCTTTTTGAGTAACTTTTTCAGGTGTTGCATGGAGTTAGAATTACCTACCATAGCTGAAAACCAGAGAATGGTTGGGTTGGAAGGGACCTTGAAGATCATCTGATTCCAACCCAATCATTCCCCTCAGTAACTCATGTACTCCAACATCAAGTCCAAGTCCTGTATCGCCTCCTTACGGCTCAAGCACTGACCTGTTCCCATAAGATCTCACAGGAGTTGCTATTACCTCTCCTGGCCCTCAGCCTGCACCACAGTTTCTTGGCTGTGGTGTGATGCATCTATACTGAGCTGGAGATAAACAATTTTCTGCTTACATGCTGGCAAGTGACATTTTGATTCAGTTTCCTGAGCCAGGAAAAACTCAAATACTGATCTTGCCTTCAGAGCCTGATCCAAATACAAGCTGCTCTGGAAGATGATAGATTTCAAGTGCACCAAAAGCTTGGGAAAGACAAGTCAGCTTACAGTGTACCATCACAAGCTCCAATGACTCTAAAAGCTGTTCTAGCACTCAGTGATGACTGACAAAAATAATTATAAGGAGATAATTGCTAACCATTGGCTTCTAAGAAGAGATTGCATTATAGAATAGAGTGGTTTGGGTTGGAAGGGACCTTCTGGCTCATCCAGTTCAAACTCCCTGCCTCCACTAGACCAGGTTGCTCCAAGCCCCATCCAGCCTGGTCTGAAACACTTCCAGGGATGTCACAGCTTCTCTGCAAAACCTGTGCCAGTGCCTCACCACCCTCACATGAAAGATTTTCTTCCCTGTATTCAATCTGACCCTTCCCTCTGGCAGTGTGAAGCCATTCCCTCTTGTCCTGTCACACCAGGACCTTGTCTAAAGTCCCTCTCCAGCTCTCTTGGTGTCTGTTTAGGCACAGGAAGGGGCCCTAAGGTCTCCCTGGAGGCTTTTCTTCTCAAGGCTGAACACTCCCAGCTCTCCCAGCCTGTCTCCATAGCAGAGTTTCTCCAGCCCTGTGATCCCCATTCAGGAAACAACAGAGTAACTTTTCATAACAGAGTTTAAAGCAATCTTAACTTCTCTTAAAGCTTTAAGAGACATATTTAAGAAACTTTTGTTTCTTTAATCTGAAAACACTGAGTCCAGAGGGAACAGATTCTGAATTGTGTGCCCAGACAGGTGAGCACAGATGCTTTGACAGCAAAGTGCATCACTGGCTGCTATTTTTTCCCCCACTTTTTAATCAGACTGTAGCACTGCTGCCACGCTACAAACATTCATTTGCACCAAAGTGATGAATAAAGCCACAATGCCCCCTCTCAGAACACAAGGTTTGCATCTCAAGGAGGAGATAAGAGATGGTGTTTGGGCTGAGCTGGAGCAGAGGTGCTCAGAGGAATGTGTTCCCCTGAGCAGCAGCCGTGGCTCCTCATTGGGATGCACATGGTGCTGCGGTAGCACAGGCTGCAGCGCATCGTTAAAGCACTGTGAAGACAAACAACACTCTCACTGCATACCAAGTGGGATCACATTTAACTGAATCATTTCAGTCTGAGTACATCCAGGTCTGCCACTGTGAGCTACTCGTGTACAACGTGCTGGCAGAGAGGGATCTGCACTAATTACAACTCATGCATATTTCAGAGTATGGGATATCCTCAGGGACAAGGAAAGGTGGTAATAAAGGGGAATTTTTTAACCAAGTTCATTTGCCACTGGCAGCCACTTCCTCAGAGATAACCCTCCAACCCCTCAGATAAGGGGGTTTATTTCTATTATTGGCTGCTTTGCTGAAGCACGGGACACATGAAGATTTTGTATCTCTTCGAAACACTGAGCCTTTCTCAGAACTAAACCAGTTTCAAATAGGAAAGGCTGGAGGACTTCAGCTGGTGTACCAGTTCCGCTAGAACTGAGGAGAAGCAGAGTGCCCACATTTGTCTCCAGGGAGTGCCACAAAATATCACAATTGATCTGCTGTGTGGCCAGCCAGTCAAAGGAGGTGATTGTCCCCCTCTACTCTGCTCTCGTGAGACCCATCTGGAATACTGTGTGCAGTTCTGGGGCCCTTGATGTAAGAAGGACATGGAACGCTTGGAGCAAGCCCAGAGGAGGGCACCGAGCTGATGAGAGAACTGGAGCACCTTCTCTATGAGGACAGATTGAGAGAGTTGAGGCTATTCAGAGTGGAGAAGAGAAGGTTGCATGGAGACCTCAGAGTAACCTGACAGGAGCTGAAGGGTCTCAGGGAAGCTGCAGAGGGACTCTTGGTTAGGAACTGCAGTGACAGGGCAAGGAATAATGGGGATAAATTGAAAGAGGGAAATTTAGACTAGATCTTAGGCAGAATTTTTTGCTGTGAGAGTGGTGAGACACTGGCACGGGTTGCCCAGGGAGGCTGTGGCTGCCCCAACCCTGGCAGTGTTCAAAGCCAGGTTGGATCAAGCCTTGAGCAAACTGGTTTGGTGGGAGGTGTCCCTGCCCAGGGCAGGGGGTTGGGACTAGATGATCTCTATGGTCCATTCCAACCCCTAAAAATATACAATTCTATGAATTAGAGCAGCTGTGCCTGCCCCATCCCTGGAAGTGTTCCAGGCCAGGTTGGATGAGGCTTGGAGCAGCCTGGGCTAGTGGAAGGTGTCCCTGCCCATGGCAAGGGGGTGAACCGAGATGATCTTTAAGGTCCCTTAAACCCAAACCAGTCTCTGATTCTATAATTATACAATAATTTTCCATCTAAAGTAAGGGCTAGTTTCCTCATTCCTCTGAACTTTCAGAAATCTCTTCCAGTGACACTTTTAAGCTTTTTTTTCAGGGAAATGCAAACAGGTCAGTTTGCCTCTTCCTTTACCTGCTTCAAGACTGAATTGCCCAGGATCCAACCACAGCTTTTCTGCTGCCTCTGACCCTTCTATGAGTTCCCTGCTCCATTTCCAGTAACTTCAGTTCATTATGATAGGAGATAAAGGGGCATCTCTAAGCCTCATTAAGACAGAGAGAAGAATGGGATTTCAGATCTCTGGGAACAAGCCAGCAATCTTCTAGATGCACAGCTGATGCTGAATGCCCCTGATCCTCAACACCTGTGAACATAATAGAGAAATCTCCAATTATCTCCAGTCTTTGCCTCAGAACAAGATTCAGGAGCAAATAGCTCATGCTGCAGAAGGTCTGCCTTGCTTATTATTTTCCTCATTTGCCACTAAACACATTTTTGGTTCACTTTATAGAGTTGTCATCCACTATTTGCCATTATTATCTGTTTTGTATCAATAGCCAAGGCCCTGCTATACTCTTATTCATTGCATGAACACACATTTATTCCAGCAATGTCCTGTTCCTACTAGGGATTGTATTTTGGGGCTTTCACATTCCTTTACCAATGACATAGGGAGCTGCAGAGAGGTTTGTGGCCTGCAATATACATTGTTGTGTTTCTCAGCTAATCAATCACACTCATTTTCTTCCCCTCAGATTGTGCCTTTCACATTTGATGTGTCTGCATTGAAAGTATTTGTTTTATAATCAGGCAGAGGAGAGGAAGCAAAGCCTTTGTGTCTAAAGTCTCTTGCTCCTACACACAGAAAGAAATTAGAATGATCAGAGAAAACTGAAACAGCAGCACTGGCACAGCTACATTTTCAAGGGTCTCCAAAGACCTGGGAATATCAGACAGGAGTTCTGCAGGGGTTGAGGATCTGTTAGGAAGTGATCCTGTAAAACTCTCCTGTGGAATCATACAGGGGCTGATGCAGGAGGCTTAGATGGAAATATCATGGTTTGTTGTGCACATAGACGAACAGGCAGTTTCTAAACCAATATTTACTTGGTGTGTTGCAAAGGGCTCTCAGTAAGCTGATGGCAGTAACTGCTATGGATCAAAGGAAATGGCCTGTTCTGCAGGGATGGTGGGGTCAGTTCTTTGCAGCATTCCTGAAACACAGAGCTTTGAGGGATCAATAACTGAATGCAGACAAAGAAACCAAACAGGATTCACCATGTACTTTCCCTGGATCCCACTGTGCAGGAAGCCATCCAGAGGAAGCACAGATTCTACCTAGTGCAATATCCCATTTCTCAGAAAATGAGTGGATGACATCCTTCATCTGTCATATAAATCTAACCATTTATTATAGACGTAATCATACATAATGTGTTTTTCTTTTAATTCCACCTTCAGTTACCTGAAATCTCACCAAGCTGATTTTCCAAACTGAATCTTCTCATTTGACAGGTTGATTTATCATTTGAAATCACAGCCACCATCTAACTGATGAGATAACTCACTCTGATGTGAGATACACATACAGGGGGGAAAAATACTGGCACAATACACACTCACAGCCATCACACTAAATCATGGCAAATGAGTAGAGAGAACTAATTTTACAGTTTTTCGCATAACAATTAAGATGAGTTGAGAGTGGAAAGCAAGAGCTCAAGGCCAGGTTGGATGGGGCTCTGAGGAACCTGGACTAGTGAAAGATGTCCCTGCCCATCGCAGGGGGGTTGGAACGAGATGGTCTTTAAGGTCCCTTCCAAACCAAACCATTCTATGCTTCTCTGAATCTCCTTAGGCAATTCTGAAACACACAGTTGTAAATAAGACTCTCTCCACACCAGCACTAGTGTATTAATAACACTGGCTGCACTTGGAACAAAGGCATTTAAGGAAGAACTATATGCGACTATAAAGCAATTCCAGAAATTGATCCATACAGAACTGGGCACACAATAAAAAAAGATATTAAACTTCACCTGGAGGCTGATACCAAGACCATTAAGGAAGTTCTCCACGATGAACTGCATTTAGTTTGAATTAGACCCAGAGATGTTGGACCCTGCAAGGTCCTCAGTGCTTGTGCTTCAATTCCAGACTGCTCAAATGCTTAAGTGTGTTTCTGGAGACCTGCCAGGGGTTTTTTTGCATATATTAGATGGCTCTATAGAGATCAAGGACATGAACTTGACAATGCACTGGATAACATATGTTTGATGCTGTGAGGTATTCAGTGGCATCAACGCTTACAAGCTACAAGTTCATAGAATTTTAGAGGTTGGAGTGGACCTTAGAGATCATCTGGTTCCAACTCCCTGCCCTGGGCAGGGACACCTCCCACCAGAACAGGTTGCTCAAGGCTTCAACCAGCCTGGCTGTGAACACTGCCAGGGTTGGGGCAGTCACAGCCTCCCTGGGCAACCCGTGCCAGTGTCTCACCACCCTCACAGCAAAAACTTCTTCCTAATATCTAACCTAAACCTAAATTTCCCCGTTCAATTTGTACCCATTGTCCCTTGTCCTGTCACTGCAACTCCTAACCAAGAGTCCCTCTCCAACTCCCCGTGAGCCCCTTCACCTCCTGGCAGGTTGCTCTGAGGTCTTCACACAACCTTCTCTTCTCCAGGCTGAACATCCCCAACTCTCTCATCCTGTCTTCATAAGGGAGATGCTCCAATCCTCTTATCAATGTCATGGTCCTCCTCTGGACTTGCTCCAACAGTTCCATGTCTTCTGCAGAGAGCACCAGAACTGTATGCTGTATTGCAGTTGTGGGAGATCCTCTGTTTCAGAATGGACCGAGAAAGGAATCTGCTGTGGGGAAACATACTGTAATGCACTGTAGGACATAGCTTCTAGAGCTGGGATCTCTAAAGAGTGACTAACTGTGAACTGCTACATCAAACCATTGCCATTTCACTATAAATACAGCGCTGAAGTAATTTCTCATGAATGACCTCAACTTTGTCAATGCTACTACAACTAGTTATGCTTCACTCAGCAAAGCAAAACTGGTATCAATGTTTACAAACACACTGCTTATTCTTCCATAAATACACAGTTACTTTACAGTGTTTGATCACAACAGGATCAAAATGCAGAGAGACACCTGAGAAATTCCCATCAGATTTTTCCTACTTAATACCCAAGTGCATTTGTAATTTCTGCTCTGCAGTCCATACAGAAAGAGAAATGAGGAAGTTTTGAAGCCTGATTGTTGCTCGAGGACTGGAATGTGCAAGCTTGTAAGAGGCATTTATGAGAAGTGGTGTTTCATAGCTTGGTAATTTGCAGTTTGTTACAAAGACATAAACTCGTTTTCTTACTAAATTGTATTGTAAGTCAGGCTCCCCAGGGAATGTCTGACTAAAAGGTGATGTTAAAGTAATTTCCATAACATCAAACTAAGCAACAAATTAAAAACTTCATAGAGGAGAAAAATGGGGGAAAGGAGCAGGAGCTGAGACGGAACAAATTTCTTCATGGTGGTGCTCCGAAGGGGGAGAACTTGGATACTGCTCTGAAAACTGCAATGCTAAAGCTGTTTCAAAACAAGCACAGCATTTGATTTTCAGCTGTTTGACAGTGACTGACTTCATTCTTTGAAATAATTTTTCAAAGCATCCAGATACTCTGCAAAACCTTCCTCAAGGAGCAGATTCCTGCCAGGTACACAGAAGCACAGCCACTGTGGTCTGGGAATGTCACTGCACAGGGATCTGGCCCCAAAGTTATGGCATAATAAGCAAGATGAAAAGCAAATCTCACATCTTCAGTAAAGGACTGAAGCTGTACTCTGGCAATCAGAACTGCTTCCCGCAGTAATGGGATATTCTGAGGGAGAGATCATTTGATCCTCTGCAGCATTGCTGTTAAGGAGAACCAGCTGATCATTTGAACAAGGTAACAACAGCAGTGAAGGAAATAACTCATATCTGCCACAGAAAGACCTAACTTAGAATCACAGAATGGGTTGTTTTGGAAGGGACCTTAGAGCCCATCTTGATCCACCCCCTTGCCATGGGCAGGGACACCTTGCACTAGCCCAGGTTGCTACAAGCCCCATCCAACCTGGCCTGGAATACTTCCAGGAATGAGGCAGGCAGCTTCTCTGTGAAACCTGTGCCAGTGTCTCAGCACCCTCACAGCCAAGAATTTCTTTCTATCTATCCCTGCCCTCTGCCAGTGAGAAGCCATCCCCCCTTATCCTGTCACTCCAGCCCCTTGTCCAAAGTCCCTCTCCAGCTCTCTTGGAGCCCCTTTAGGCACTGGAATGGCCTCTAAAGTCCCCTTGGAGCTTTCTTTTCTCCAGGCTGAACACTCCCAGCTCTCCCAGCCTGTCTCCATAGCAGAGTGGCTCCAGCCCTTGGAGCATCTTCATAGCCTCCTCTGGACTTGCTCCAACAGCTCCATGACCTTCCTATGTTGGGGACCCCAGAGCAGGATGCAGTACTCCAGGTGGGGCCTCACCAGAGTGGAGCAAATGGACAGAATCCCTTCCCTTGCCTGCTGCTCACACTGCTTATGACTCGAGGAGGGGAAAAAAGGGTTTTCAACCTTGAAATTTCCAATCAGGACATTTATCAAGGCAGTTGCACCAACTGCAGCAGGGAGATCCTGTCTTATTAGTAGTCCCTACCCGGCAGGTCCTTACATTTCAGTGTCACTGCTGTGGCTGGTTTCCTTAATGAGACAGAAGGAGGTTTCTTACCAGGGACTGAAAGACCTAAATGTGTACAACTTGGGTGTGTGACAAATCAGGGGATGACAAAGTGTGAGAGTCATTGAAGGCAGCCAACATAAATAGAAAAAACCCTGTTTAGTGTGGTACAATGATTATAAATGTGAGGAATGGTATGCAGCAAGGATAAGGGCAATTTATCCTGGATATTAGAAAAAGCTCAAACAGTGAGACTGAGTTCCTGTTCTGTGCTGCCAAGGGAATGGACTAAATGACATAAGAAAGTTTCTTTTCCTCCTGTAATTTCTATCATCTTATGATTCAGTGATAAATTCCCTTCCTACCTTTGCATTTCATTCAGGTCATGCACAGGTACAGCACTAGAACAAACCTCCTAAGCCAGTGGGTTGAAACCTCTCATGCTGTGAGCAATATAATATAAAGTCTTCCCAAGAATTTAATAATCTCACTTTGCTCAAATGCCAATTGGACATTTTCATGTTGTTTGGTAGTTTGTATTTTCCTGTTACAGTTCCTACTGGACAACTGTACTAAGACAAGGTGCCCTAATGAGAATTGCATACCTAAATTATTCAAGGCCAATTTATATTTATATATATAATTGTGCCAGTACTGTACTTTGACCTGATTACATTTTCCCCACACTCTTTATTACCCTAAAGTATAGATGAATGCCATCACAGCCTCTCTCAGCTCAGAAAGACTTACAAAAAAACTCTAGGTTTACCAAAAATACTAAGAAAAAAGGTCAAGAAAATAACCACAATTTGTCTTCTGTTGCTCACAAATCTAAAATTGTATTTACCAAGGAGCCAAAACAGCTTTCCTGGGAGTTGTATCCATGCCACCAGTTCTTAAAGATTCCGAAATTGTCTTGATTATTATCATATTTAAAATTACCCATCTGTAGTTTTTATCTATCAGCTCAAAATGAAACACATCCAAAAAACAATTGCTGTCAAACAATATAGAGAGAGCTCTGGAGTTGGCACAAAAGTGATCAGACACAAGACCAGTCCTGATCTCACCATAAATATCATGTGCTA
The DNA here is from genome assembly GCF_000695815.1 of Acanthisitta chloris. Classification (NCBI taxonomy): domain Eukaryota; kingdom Metazoa; phylum Chordata; class Aves; order Passeriformes; family Acanthisittidae; genus Acanthisitta; species Acanthisitta chloris. Next base: position 52,217 of record NW_008665506.1, read on the forward strand.
ACATGTAATAATGGTGCAATAAGATCAGGATTTGACAAAAATTAAGAGGTTGTTGTGGTTTAACCCCGGCACCAGCCAAGAACCACGCAGCCTCTCACTCACTCCCCCACCAACGGGATGGGGGAGCGAATTAGAAGGGTAAAAGCTACAAAAGCTCATGGGTTGAGATAAAGACAGTTTAATAGAGAAAGCAAAAGCTGCACACACAAGCATAGCAAAACAAGGAATTAATTCACTGCTTCCCACAGACAGGAGGTGTTCAGCCATCTCCAGGAGAGCAGGGCCCATCACGCGTAACGGTTCCATGGGAAGACAAACACCATCACTCCAGATGTCCCCCCTTCCTCCTTCTTCCTCCCACCTTATATACTGAACATGATGTCATATGGTATGGAATATCCCTTTGGTCAGTTTGGGTCACCTGTTCCAGCTGTGTCTCCTCCCAGTCTCCCATGCATCCCCAACTTCCTTGCCAGTGTGGCAGTAGGGATCGCAGTAAAGGCCTTGACTCTGTGTAAACTCTGCTCAGCAATAACAAAAACATCTCTGCATTATCAACTCTGTGTTCAGCACAAAACCCAAACATAGCCTCATACTAGCCTCTATGAAGAAAGTTAACTCTACTCCAGCTCAAACCAGCACAGAGGTACATATATATTTTGAACTTTAGGCATAATTGATAGTTCTGGAGCCTTCCCTGACATTCAGGGATGAGTTTATTCCACCATAAGTGATGAAGGATATATGCCACTACTGGCTATAATCTACCACTGTATGACAGGAGGGAATTTCATACATGGCTCAAAAAAAAGAATACTTCCAATACTTTTCAGTTCCCTGGTTATTGCTTTCTCTGTGGGACAGTCACTCTGCTGAAACTCCAAAAGGTCTAAGTTAACTCCAGTTCTAAGGAAAGGGGTTGGATTTTTTTGAGCTTTGGACACCTGAGACCACAAACTTATTTCAGAAGATGTACTGTAGCTGTTGGGTATTTGGTTCCTTGGTTCAACCTGATCTGGTGAAACTGGTTGGAAGCTTCTGTATCTGTATAAGTAATCTCCTAAGAATTACCCTACAGCACACATTTCCCTCTGATTTATTCATTTATCCTTTAAAAGCAAGAAGTATGTACTTACTTTGGGGAGGAGGTAAGGAGAGAGCAGTGGGGAATGAAGTCAGGAACACAATCCCATCTCCTCATGACAAATCCCTGTCTATACTAGTAAATGCTGACTCAATTTTATGTTAAATAAAACTGAGAAAGTGAAATTCAGCTTCATAATAGTTGTGTACAAAAAAAATCTCAGCTAATTCTTGTATCAATTCTATTAATATTTTCTTATTGCTGCTTCTGTCAGTCAGTCTACATTATCATGGTGGTCTAGACAGCAAATTATATATTTGAAGTGTAAGTTATTTCACTCATGAGAATGAGGATCTCTGCTTTATGGAATGTAAACACACCCTGATTTTCTAAGGTGCTGAGCAACCCACATTAAATGCTTTGCCAGAGGGACAGTAAGGGCAGAGACAGAAAAAACAACATTGTGACTTGGTGGCTGAAACCAAAAGGAAACAAACCAAAATCACTTTTCTCATCATGATATATACAAAATGTTCAACCTGAATTATGAGTTTTCTTCTCCTAGAAATGCTTTAATTCAGTCTTAAAGAAATAAAATGAATACCTAAAAATTCAACTTCTAAATGAAACATTTTAAAAAGGGTGAAACTTTCTTTTGCAAATGTTGAGCTAAGTAATCTTGATTTTTTTATCCTATTCCCCCCCATATGCACAGCTTTATTTTTCTAGTTAAGTACAAACTTGGATCCATTTTAACAGCTACTTTCAATCAGTCCAAAGTGCCACTTTCAATTCCAAAAGAATTCTGTGCCTAAGACTCACTTGGCTTTGCACCAGAGTGGAGCTTCAGTTCATCCATTCCCTATGTCACCACATGCCTCAGGTCACCGCCCCTTTCCAAGCAATTTACAATTTATTGGACCTCTACAGAAGGATAAAGGGAATTGCTGCTGTCTCACACCCCTGTAGTACATCATATACACATACAAAATGAGTTTATATTATCCAGGTGCTTAAGCCTTTCCTCCAATAGGACCATTAGCCCTATCTGTAGCTGCCTGCAGGCAAATTAGTCACTTAGAAAGTAAGAGAAGCCTCAGAATCTCCCCTGCCACACACAGGCACACCAAATCTAAAGAAAAAAGAAACTACAGTATTCAACAAAGGGGAGAAGGAAATTCCTGGCCCTAACCAGTGACCAGCAAAGGAGTGGGATGGGTACAGTGCAAATATTTACAGTCAGTCAGTAGCCTTTAAACCTTTTCCCTTAGGTCTAGATAAGCCTCAGGTATTTATAGACTTTATCTCATTTCCTGTCCTGACTCTCCTGCTGAGTTACACAATGTTTTCCAAGGACTTGAATTCCACCTTAAGGCCATTTATGTTCTTTTTTCCCTGGAAGGTGTTCAGCAGAACACACAACTCCTTTCTCAAACTTATTTGAGGAAACCCCTTGTGTAGTATTCAGCACAGCTGTAGTCATCACACAGGCAGAACAATTCCATCATACAATGGTATCAGCTGCTAGCTGAAGCAATTCCCTTTTTATCTATCCCAAATATTGAAGTAGAGATTCATAGTCTCTCTTCTGACCTTGAATAGATTTTGAACAAGTCAAACCCTTAATCTCTTGACACAAAACGATTAATCAATTCCCCTGATCATCTTAACTGCACTTTTCTGGTTCTGATAGCACTCAGGACAATCCTTCTGAACAGAGGGAGCAGAAACATCCATGCACTTTTCCAAGTCATCTTACCACTGTCTATTATAATGATAAAATACTTCCCTGACTCTGAAAGTGTTGGGGATGCTTCATCTACTCTGTTTCAGGAGAATAATCATGGGATGCTTTCTCATGGCTCTCACACTGGTGACCACAATTGTCCTTCAATCAAGATATACCCCTGAGGTGTTCTGCATGTAACCAATCTGCCTGGACTCACTGAGATAGGGAAAAAAAATCTGCCTCCTTTCCAGCATGGGACTCACTCTGAAATGAAAACTTTCAGTGTTACAGTGCAATAAATAATCCTGTGTTTCTGGAATAAGTTTGAAACAGAAACCACCTAGGGATAATTTTTCATCAAGATTAAGAGCTCCCACTGTATCCTTGAAAGATGCTAAAGAAGACGTGTTCAAACACTTGATTTTTAGAAAAATAAAAAAAAAAAGATGAAGCTCAGAAATGCTATCTATGGCATAAATAAAACCTATTTAACCATATAGGGAGGGTGGGCAAGACTCCTCTTTGGTTCCCATTCCTCTCTCTGGCAAAAGGGAGCTAGTCCATCATACAGCAGCCCCAGCACCTGGAATAAAGCAGGAATCTGAGCCAGCATTGCCTTGGAGGAGGATGTGTGTTCAGGTACTGATGCCATGGCCAGGACAGGAAGGACACAAGGGCAGTAGCAATAGGTGGCTGCAAGGTGGCCAAATAACGTCATGGCCCAGAGAGCAGCACAGAGCTGCAGGGGAGTGGAGATCGGTTCCACCTGGCACCTCTGCAGGTGCTGCAATGAGGAATGAGCAATTTAAGGTACCTTAGCATTTTCCTGTTCCAGGAAGAAAATATTCAGTAGACAGTTCAATGAAATAATAAAGATTTTCACCTTCCACACAACCATTTCCTACAAATTATGACTGTTCTCTTCCAGTATTTGCTCCTCTGATTTTCTTCTGGCAATATAAACCATGCAGAAAACTAGCTGAGCTCTTTAGCTAAAAAGATACTGACTTATTTATCTTATTTCAATTCTAAAATATTTAGAGGATACCATCTAGTTTTGGAGTGTTCATGCACTGTAAGTGGTTCGCCTTTGCTCCCATTAAAATGTTTCTCATTCTAAAGACTCTGCAGCACTCTAAAATGTGACAGACTCACTGGCTGCAAATCTTGCCTTTATGCTTGGGAAATTTTATTATTATTACAGTAATATAGCTGAAGTCAGGGCCCTGTTGTGTGTAGTCCTTAAATGATGAATAGGGAACTGAGGCACAGAGAAATCTGCAGGTTGAAGGAGGTCAGGTGAAGGTTGGGACTGCTGGAACCATCACCCCTGTCTGGGGCAAGGCCACCCTTGTGCTCTGCCAGTGGGTGGCTAGAAGATATTAAAGGGGTTGTATATTTATGTTTCAAGTGCCACACTGATGGCAATTCTGATGTGGGAACACTGGAGCACAGAGGATTTTTCACAATAAGGGAACTCCAACAGTGATCCATGAGAAAAAGGAAACTGAATTCTCTCTGAACCTGCAAATAACACTGGATTCGATTTTCCTCTTCAGCTTAGAGTTGTCTATTGAGTGATGTTCTACACACTGGGAAAGAGCTGATAAATTTTGAATATGGTTATACAGTTCTATAGTGTTAGGAAAACACAGATACAGCTTTATTAACTACTGGCATACCAACACTCTGTTTAAGCCAGGAAGGAATTGTGGTGGAGAAGCAATAGGAGGAGTTACAGTCATGCTAAAGATTT
>NW_008665506.1:56810-77578 GCF_000695815.1 Acanthisitta chloris
AACAGCTTCTAACTCTGCCACATCTAGACATGTTTTAACACCAACAAGGGCAGCTCTCAGGAATAATGTTCCAGTGTCACACTTTGTGTAAGGAAAATTTCAAACCTTATTATAAAACTATTAAAATTTCAAACATTATTTGTCTAGTTTCAAATTCTATTCCCAATAGTGTGAATTCTTTTGTCCATTTTTAAGGTTGTTCCCCCCCCCCCGAGATCTATCAGCAGAAAAGCAGGTTTTCCCCACACAGACTGAAAGATAGAGAATTTTAGGTGTATCATCCCTGAGAGATGTAGGTTGTGTGTTGGGTTTTTCAACTCTAATAGCTCAGGGATAAAATTCATACAAAATTCTCTCTTTGGTTTCTGCTGCTAATTCAGCTAAAAAAATCTGAGCTCTGCAGCAGCTTTTACAGCTCCTTTGCTCCGTGGGAAGAAAAGAGATTTCAGCAAAGCAGTGACATCTTGCACTAAGAAGAGCAGCAATGTCATCCCAACAACCAGTAAGTGCACAGGATATACATAACCAAAAATCTTATCCAGCTTCCACTGTTTTGAGTGTCTACACATTCAGGAATTCAGATGGAAATATCTGTAGACATTATTTAAGGGTATAATTAACTTGTAATCGTCTTCCTCTGACCCTCTCACAACAAAAAGCCCCTAAGACTAATACCACTTCACAGAGTTTTCAGAGGTCAAGAAAATAAATGTAAAGTCCATGTTTTTCATTCATTTCTACCACATTGTTCTCCTCCAAATAGCTGTTTGGAAATGCAGAAGTGAGGAGTTTTGCCTGCAAGGCACCCACACAGGTAGCAGAAGGCACAGGGCTTGAATTAGCTTTCAAGAAGTCAGGAAACCTACAAAGCTGCCAAGCGGTAAAATTTAGTTCCAGGTCCTCAGTTCAGAGAGACAAACAATCTAGAGATGAGCAGAAGCAACAGTAGTTTGCAGCTGAACCATTCCCCTAGTAAAATCCATTTACTGTAGGCATTTGTGATGATGAACTTTTCCACTTGTTCCTAAAGTTAGGCTCAAAGGACAGTGACTAATAGCTTGGAGAAGAGCTGAAATTGGAGCTTGCAGGCTGAACACAAAATGCAGCCCAGTGACTGCTGCAGTGGAAATAAATGGCAGTGTGGAGGTGTACCTTGTGCAAAGCAACTCCATCCATTTTCTGCAGCCTCAAAGGATACAGGGGAAGAGTTTGGTAACAAATAAAAAGTCTGGGCTGGAAGTTATGTCCCTGAGCTAAGACTGTGGGCAGAGCAGGGACCCAAGGGTGCTCTCTAGTCCACCTGCCCTCAACCCTACAACAATGACCTCAGGTGCTTCCTCTCAGCCCCAGAACTATACTGAGAGACAAATTCGCAGCCTATAGAAATAAAAGATGATTTTGGTACAAAATAAACGGTCAGGAAAGTTTGCACCTGGTTATTCTTTGCCATTTAGAATTGCACCCTACATCATGTGGAGGAAGACATGGTAGCTGCTCATTTTGGTTCAAGAATGGGATAAACAAAGCAATACCAGCTCAGCCTGGGGCACTCTTGGTTTCCTCCCCCAGTAAAGACAGCATGAGAACAAGCATTTCCCACTGGGTTCTATGGCCTTGTGGATGAAGCCTTGGACAAGGTTACACATCACACCTGACACCTCAGGAAATGAAAATTGGCCAAATGGCAGGTTTGATCCTTAATTATTCCAGTGTGTCAGCCTTGCTGCTTAATTTCTGTCTAACAGACACGATTACAACAGGTTTGTTTTTTTTTTGCACCTCAGCTAGATTTTTCTTATGCATTAGTCTTCTAATGCAAGTTGCTTCCTTATATTGGCAGGGAATTACAGAAGCATTATTGCATGTTCATGAGAAAAAGCTCCAGATAGCAAGAGGTCAACAGGTTGAACTTCACTTACTTTGGCATTGTCAGCAGTTGGTATTGCTTGTAGCTCATGATTAAAAGGTCTCTCCTTATGCTGGAAGGAATAAAGAAACCATACTTAGCTTTTATGCCTTGGTAATGCAGACATTTGTTTTTGTAAAGAACAGCTCAATTCTCATTCAGATAAAAACACTGACTTGCACAAGGCTTTACTGTTAAATGTTTGCTTTGGGTTTTATATCTAAAGTCATGTAAGAAATGTAGGTAAAACTCGGCTCTAATTATGTTTTCTTGCCTCTTCAACTTTGTAATTCTTACTGAATAGAAAGAGGTGTTTTTTTTTCTCTCATTACCTGCAGCAACCAGGTCTCTTTGTGGAGCTTCAGAGGAACTTGCATCAAATTTCAGCTTGGCCAGACTCCAATGAGCAGCACAGCTCCCTAAATAGTAGGGCTCGGCTGAAGGATCACAGGGGAAGTTTGCTTAGATATAGCTATTACAGAGTCTGTCTAGCTCCAGAGGAAGCTTACAGCTAGGATTGAGTGGAGTCACCATCCCTGGAGGTGTTCAAGGAATGACTGGATGTTGCATAAGTGCTCTGGTCTCGTTGACAAAGTGGTGATGGGTCACAGGTTGGACTCTGATCTTGGATGTCTTTTCTAGCCTCAGTGATTCTGTGATTTGGTGAGTTTTGCTTCTTAACCTTCAGGGGCAATTTTTATTACCCTTACTGCATTACAACCTCGATAGGAATTTCTGATGTCCCATTCTAAACCACTTAAGACAATTCTGTTTGTCACTCATTAAGCAGATGTAGAAAACCACACAAAATTATTAATACCACACGGCAGTGCAAACAGCAGGGAAAAATGGTTACATTTTCCTCGATAAGCAAGGCAAATTCCTTCCAATTAACATTTTAATTAGGAAATTCACTCACCATGAAAGTTTCTGCATTTCTTAAAGGTTGTAACTCAGTCTCCTTTTAAATTCTTCCACAGCATTTTTCACTGTGGCTCTATTGGAGATTAGATACCCAGCAGCAAGAAGGGAGACCAAGTGAATTATACTTGTAGCTCATACTTTATTCTCTTTTCTTTAAAACTTCAGGCACTCAGGCTCCTATTTCACCCATCACTTGTCCTTGGAGACTAACACAGCTTTGAGGAAAAAAGCAATTACCTACTGTGAAAAGTCTAGTAGTTACAATTATGAAATAATAAAATGTCAAGACATGTCTAATTTAGATATAGGGTTTTAAACTTTTTTTGCTGGGTGAAATACTACACAATATTCTCTAAAATGTTTCTATCCATCAGGTATAATCACCTCTTTGACTGTGATACCAAATGCAAATTCACAACTGTTTATACAGCAGATTTGAGTGTGCACTGGAAATCAGCAATTGAAAATCTATTTTGCTTACCTTGTCACCAATAATGGAATTACAGCACTAAAGAACACCCTTCCTTCTGGAATACACTGAGTAAGTAGAACACTTTTGTCTCTAGAGGCAGAGAACAATTTAACTTTTCTTCTTGGTCCTTGCAAGAATTAACATCCTTTCCTCTTGGTGCTCAACAAGTACCACTGGCAGTCCCTAAAAATCCAACTCACCCTTCCTCTATGACCACCTTTGGCTACTGCTTAAAAAAAAGGCAACTTTATGATTTATGAATCTTTAACAGCAAGAAACAAATTCCAAAGGAGTAGCAATAGCAAAGCGTAACTGAAGTATTAACTGAAATTGCCTGAGCAAACTGATCTTTACCCAACAACACACATTATCTGGAATGGTTGACTCCTAAATTGCAAATTCTTACTGCATGTGCTGCCAGGTAAAGCCTTACTGATATGAATACAGGGATAAGCAGAACTGCAAGGTGGTAGAAAAAGGGAAGAGATTAAACCCTTATCATATAATCATAGACTCTGATAGTGTCCAGGTGTCATCAGCACAGCCCAAGCTCTTCATAGTGACTGCAATGCAGGCACAAAGTCTTGCACCTCAGATGTTGCTGAGCTGCACCTGTGACCATTACAGTGAGCATTAAAGCTATGTACTTGCACAGATCTTGCAAAGATAGTTGTGAAGATGACATGCAATATATGTTAAATTAGAGATCGCATGTGATCACCCCAGGATCAGTCCTGGTGTTCTCCCACACACTACATGAGTCTTTAGCATGACAAGGTGCTGCCTCAGCCCCTGCAGCCTGTTCTGCTTCCCAAGCTGCTGCCTGGATGGGGGGGAAGGAGGACAAGGTGCAAAATCTGAAGCCATGAAAGAAATGTTCATGCCATCAGCATGTAGTTGCTACAGGTTGTACCCAGTGAGAAGCATCTTACATTGTCTCAGACATCAAGGACTGTGTCTACAAAACCATAGCCAAGCTGTGAGGTGGGAGAGAGGGACAGAGGAGCCAAGGGACATCAGCTCCACAGACATCTCCAGGTGCCCAAACCTTGTTATCTTCAGAGGTACAAAAGCTTGGGATCGTGTGTCCTTACAAAGAGAGACCCACGATGGTACACAATTCATCTCATGACCAAGTGAAGAAGAGGGAAAAAGAACAATTGATCGTGGACAAGGTTAGTGAATTCTCTGCCATAAATTAAATTCATGCAGCATATTAAACTTCAATATTTGAAGAGGTTTTTTATTCTTCCAGACTGTTCTAAACTGACATCTAACAAGATGAATGGGGACAAAGGAGTTGCCTTTAAAATAGAACTGGACAGATTTAGGGCCAACATTATATGGTACTTTTAAACTTCTGCAACAAAAAGCCAAATGACCCAGGGGCATCTTTTCAGTCCTAAGTTTTAGCACTAAGTCTGCTGCTAGGCAATGACTCTGTTCCAAAAGCACATTCCCTACTGGTTTCCTTTGAAAGCAACATCTGCCCAGATGAGTATGAGGAAAACCAAAACAGTGCAGTGAAAAATGACAAATGGAACAACTGCCCTGAATCATTATGCAAAGCTCCAAGAGTTCCCACACCTCCCCAGCAATACCTTTCCCAGAAGGCACTGGTTATTCCTGTGGGAAGATGAGCCAGGCTGAGCATGGCAAAGCAAGATTCTCAAGCAGAACAGCCAGTGCCTACTCCAAAGGCAGGTGGTAATCACTGCTGGACCCAATCCAGTTATTAAATGCAACAACATGTGCAATACTATTTGATTTTCCCTTCAGACTCAAATAATCTAAAGCTTAGATTTGTGGCAAGTTTGTCTTGATAACCTTTTCATTCCCCACCCAACTCAGAGTGTCTGTAAAATCAAGAGATCAGATAACACCTGCAGAACAAACAAGGCAAGTCTTCCTTTGACACACTGCAAGATCTGAAAAGAGCATTAAGAAGGAACACTCCAGTGGTAATCTAGATAAGATCATGTGAAAAGATAAAGCTTAATCAAGACTGATAGTATCACATCCTACTGTCTGGATACATGAGAGTTTTGATACCAGAACACTGTGAAATTTCATACTCACCACTTTATGTCAACTCAAGATAAACCTTGTACTGAGCTGAGCACCTGGCACACCATGTAGGCTTGAACACAAATCTTTGCATCAGTATTAAAAGTTTCTAACCAGAAATAAGTCAAGCTAAGCTTTTCTTCACTTCTTTATAGGCTGAGGAAAATCAAAACAAGTGATTAAGACATTTCTTTGCTTCATTAACAAATATACAAAGTTTTATTTTGTTTATTAGATTGCTTTTCTGTATGTTAACATTATCATAGCAGTTATAACCCACATTCACAGCAGAAATTTTCTAATATCATTTTGCAACACTAACTGCTGTATCAGAAATCCTTAAGAGAAACTTATCTTTAGCTACTCAGGTAACTTGAATAATAAAGTGCAAAACCACAATAAAATTTGACAGACATATGTCCCAGCTCATACTCAGTGGAAAATAAAGAGTTTGTAAGACCACTAGATATGGATTCACTGCACACAACAGAAGAGTGTGACCTGAAGACACCAGGTTTCAAGTTTTCCCATTACCAGACATTGATTACAATGAATAATTTTCCATTACTTTTAAGGGTAACATAAAGAAATCACAATGAGGTTATAAAGAAAACAAAACATATTGGCCAGACTACCTGAAGCTTAGCCCTGCATTTGGTACCTTTTACCCAATAAATGATTTGGAAAGAACTGATAAACAGGAACAGTTCATTTCTTGATGAAATAACCTCTGATTTACAGGGAATCAATTAGCAGGACATCACAGAGCATCTTGTTTGGGACCCAGGTCATAAATGGGTTTTGATATACTTGCTTATAACACCCAGAGACATAAACATGGTATCACTTAACTAATGATTGCCAACACTAGCTACTGTCCCTCTCAATCCAAGAAAATAGTGAAATCTCAGCATATTATGGAAATTAAGTCCAATTCACAAAATGTAACCCAAGCTTTTGTGTCTCTCCCTCCTCACAGCCACTGCTGCAGCCTCCCCAGTACCAAACCCTCTTTTCAAGACAGATGAAGAATCAGAAGCTCCAGGGGCCTTTCCCTTCCTTCTACCTGACTAATTAGTCTTCATTAAGCCCTTTGGAGCTATGACTTAAGTTAACATCATCCACAAGGAAGACTACTCAACCTTTTTACTTACAAAATTCAAAGACACAAATTAAATGACTCTAATTTAGTCACTGACTCCTCAGTAGCTGCTAACACTGCTGCTCTTCTACCACTTCCCAAGAAATGACAGTTAAAAAAGATAAATAACAGAAAGGTTTGACTATCAGTTGTATCTGCATCCCTTTGTCATGTTACTAAGCTCAATATGCTAATGACACAAAACACCACTGTCAGAACAGAAAACAGGCTGAACAGCAAGCTTGAAGGACCATGTCCTGTTTATAGCTTCATGTAACCAAGAAATTCACAACATACATTCCCAAGAACTCATTTTTACACAATACTCTCCTTCACATTGTTCTATTTCACTACAGTCAGTGCTCTCATCAAGGAAACAATTCCATGCCCAGATAGACAGCAGAACATCCAGTGCTATTTGGAAGGGCTGCAGATTGCATTTCCCCCCCCATTCTGATCACTTAAGCAGATCACCAAATTCAGGGACCCAACTGTTGTACTCTGGATAAGGCACTTGCCCCAAATGAGCAATACAGCACCAGGCCAGTGTGCAAGAAAAGTCTGGATATACCTTTTCTTCACCATTTAGAGCTAGACAAGGAATAGATCTGTAGCAATTGTGCTCTTTCAGCCTGGAGTGATCCTCCTGCAACAGCTTGTGCAGCTTTCTAAGCTGCTTCACATTCTTCCCTAAACCTACTAGTTATGGCCACAGACTTCGAAAACTGGTTTATTCTATTTCCAAATAAACTCAAGGTGCGCTTCAAAGGGGCACGGGAGAGATGCATTAGAATTTGTGAAATATTCCATGAAATCACAAGGATAAAATTGGAATCTGTCCGTCAGCAGCTCTTAACCATCTAGACAAGGTTTGTCAATCGAGGTCTCACAGGATTTCAATCCCTGAAAAAGAAAAGTTGCCTTATGGCATGCATAGTATAGATATCACTAGTGCTACCTGGAAGAGTTCTGTCTTCTCTCCTCCTCCCTCCCAAAGGGCACCAATTAAAACCCAATTAGCTTCATATTTTTAATTCAACTTTTCCTGCATAATAAGCTGCATATATTGAAAATAATCCTCTGCTCCAAATCTTGGAATAGTCTAGGAAAAAAAGACCCTGTTAACTTACCACCACCAGATTAAGAAAGAAGTGAGATTTAGTTTCTAACAAAACCAAAAGTACATCTCACTTCTAGGTTTCTTTATTACTTTGTCAAAGACATTTGAATATAATTTATTCTGGTATTGTAGTCTAGATCACAGCCAAAAATCTCAATTTTAATGAAAACCCATCATTTTTGTACTGATTTGAACTCCCAGTAGCTTTAAGCACCCAAATAATTTGAATTTTTTGTTCTGTTTAATGAATGTTCTGCAGTTCTAGAAAGATGAGCTCTGCACTTTTGTTCACATACAAAAAGACAGTCTAACAGATGTAAACTATTTATTGAATATTTGCCACCAATATTGTTAAATACATAATCTTGCAGTTTTCAGCTTTCAAGTTAAAATGTCAGAAACAGAACACCAAATATTTACAATTCTTATAAGGAATGTTACATAATGACACATTAAGGCGTAAATTCTTTTGGCTTATAATTCTGAAAAGAATGATAATAGCAAAAAAGTGATGCAAAATCTTCCTGGTGAGATTATGATTAAGCTACAATGTTTTACAAAAATATGGTGTAAGATGGCAATAATCCCATTCAAAATCCTGCATTAGGCCCCTGGGGAGGGGCTGATAATTTATACAGTCAAAACTTTTAAAATTTACATATAAAGGTACCCTATCCACCATTGAAAAGTACAACTCTCAACATATACAGCTTTCAGGCCACAGTTTTGAAGGTCTGCAGTATCAAGTTGGTTTGATGAATTAGTCGGTTGGCACTTATGAACACGTTTATTGCCCTGTGGAAAGAGAAAGGTATTGCTTCAGGTGGGTTTAGAAACATGGCACTCAGTAATTGCAGCATTCAATAAATACAGCACTCAATAAATACAGCATGAAGTTTGAGCAACCCAATATATTGGCATCCAGGCTTTGAAAACTGGAAGCAGATTGATGTTCTACCCTATGGTGATCCACCTGAAGCTCAGTGCTGGCAGGCACAGCCTCATTTGCATAGTTAATCCTAGAAAGGCTCTGATTATTTGGCAGGAACTTAATGAATTTGGCTCTCAATCATTACTGACATCTCAATCATTTAATTCTGGGGTTTTAGCTAACTAAGACAAAAAGTGGAGCAGATGACTGGGGGCTGGGACTAGATCTTTCAGGTCCCTTCCAACCCAAACCATTCTCTGACTACGATTGTTAAACATATGTTCTTTGCAAAGCTGAGCACTTCACCCCTCAGTCATTTCAGAATTGGCAACTTTTTCCTCAAAAAACACCAAGCATGGAAGCGACATACTTTTTAGATATCTTTTTGTTAACAAAGCTGTGGGGTCACAGAGGTTTTGAGCTCAGTAATGGTGTCTGGGCATGACTGTTCTGTTAGGGCTGTTACCTCCTAGTGAGAGCAGGGACTCTTACTCAACATGCAGTTCAGACAGATATAAATTACTCCTGATTTCACAAGGATAGGAAATACAAGCCTTACCTGAAATTTCTTACAGTATTGCAAATACCTAACACACTTTAAGCTTATTCCCACAAGTACTTTTGTCCAGTAATCATAAAGCTACCAATGTCTACACTTCTCATTTTGGCATCATAACCAAATTTAGCCTCATTTCAGTAAGAGGGGAAAACCAGAATGCTTTGACAGGAGCAAAATGGTGTTCACAGCTGGTCTTAAGACTTCCCTCTCCTTCAGTAATATACCATCTCCTGCGTGCTCTTTGTCTTTGCCAAGCTCAACAAGAGCAGACATGAAAGTTAGTTCTCATCTCTCACACTGTAGCGCACAGAACACTTTGGCACTGTCAGAATCTGAGGGGAACACACATCTTCCAAAACAATCACTACAGTGAAGTATACAGGAATAGTGACTTCAAAACCCAAGGTGACGACCTGGAAAAAGCCTCAGTTTGAAGGCTAAAATGTTCAAATAGAAAAAAGATTCAAGTGAGTAATTTCAATACTGCAAAGCACTAGAAGGGTCTATAAAGAAAGGCCAATAAAAATGCAAATCAAAGAGAACACTGCACAGATGTTTAGTGTTTGCAAATGATATTTCAAATAGGTAGATTACTTTTCTCAATGAAGAATTCATAATTTCTTTGTCCTTGTATATATACACTGAGAAAAAACCACACAGGGCCATGAAATTTAACTTTACATATTCAGGTTCCAAACCAGCGCTGCACAATGGTGTTTCATTGTGGTGAATTTAACAAGTTCCCCTTCCCTCCCTCAAAGGCTTTACAAAAGAAAGTGTTTTAAAGCAGCCACAACATTCTGAGGACACAGGTAAGGCAAATGAGGCAAGTGCTCAAAAAGGCAGCTTACACCCTAAAGCTTGTCTTACAAGGCCTTTCACAGTGTAAATTGGTAGTACAAAACCATACTTACTTTCCATCTTTAAAATAGGTTTTCAGAGTATCACTGAAACTTTTGGAGTATTTTACAAACTCTTTCTTTTGGTGCTCAAGTGCCTAAAAAAAGAAAAAAGGCCAGGAGGAGAGTCTTAGTTCACATATGGTTGGGTACGCTGAGAATCTTCAGGTTAAACTGATCACAAAATGGCTTAGCATTATATTTAGTCTAGAATTTTGATTTGTTTTTAGGAGAGATGAAGAGAAGTTGTTCTCTTCCTAGAAAACTCCCCAGACCTATCACAGAACAATCTTGTTGTGAAAGTATGTCACTGATTGGTTAAGCTCTCCCACTCATCCTTTGATTCAAAGGAAATGTCTCCTCTTATACAACTAGAAACACTGTATGAGAAGAGTTCCTGCACTTACCCTCCGGTTCTGGTATTGGTATTTCTTGAAGACATTATTTACTGTGTCAAGAAGTTCCTTTATTGCACTCGCAATGTCCCTGTTGGGCAAGGAAAAGATAACTGTAACATCCTTAAGTTATCAGAGGTGACCTCATGGCTCTCTACAACTACCTCACAGGGGTTGGAGAGAGATGAGGGATGTCTCTCCTGCCATGGCTGCAGGGAGAGGACTAGAGGGAATGGCCTTGAGCTGAGATAGGGAAGAGTCAGGTTAGATGTTAGGAATTTTTTTTCCCCCTGTGAGGGTGTTCAGGCACTGGGATATTGCCCAGGGAGATGGTGGAGTCACCATCCCTGGAGGTGTTTAAGAGGCATCTGGATCTGTCTGTGGAAGATATGGCTTAGTGTTAAGGAGTTATAGCAGTGGCAGGTTAACAGCTGGACTCGATCTTAGAGGTCTCCTCCAATCTTGATGATTCTATCATTCTATCCCATGTAAATGTGGGAATTTAATCCTTTGTAATAGTCAAATACTTCTTAAAACAGTCTCCACAGAAAAAGTGTCAGACACAATGTAGGAAGACCAAATGCAAAGAGCCAGACCAGTGTCAAGGGAATTCCGACTAGATCAGCAAGTTTGGTCAAGTAATATCCTAATCATTTATAGGTGAGGATCAGGCTCTTTTCCAATGGAAACAGTGCTGCTAGCACCTCATAGTATGCTGAGGGGTTGGAATGGACCTTAGAGATCATCCAGTCCCAATCCTCTGCCCTGGGCAGGGACCCCTCCCACTAGACCAGGTTGCTCAAGGCTTTATCCAACCTGGCTTTGAACACTGCCAGGGTTGGGGCATCTCCTGCAGCATTTGAACACTCAGGGCTAAATAAAAGGTCTGACCTCTAAATCTGCAGAAAAATACATAACACAGTACTTACTTGATTGTCTGAAGAAACCTCACTCTGTCATTGATCTCATCAGGGATCTTACTAAGAATCTGTTTAAGTGCTCGTGCCTTTTCATTAAGATCTTGGAATTCAGGTTCTGGTCTCTCAATCATATATTCTAATAAGAAGAACATATTCAAAAACACCGTTTAGTTTGTCTTCAAGTCTCTAGTGACAGCTAAAACCACTACTCAATGCAGCAGTACTGCCATGGTGGATTTGAAGGTGAACAGCACAAAAAAATAGCCCTGACCAGAAAACTGCAGTGAACACATTCTGTGTGTGAATCAAAACACAGTGCAACAATCATCTTTATTACTGCGAGTTGGAAAAAGAGCCCATCTTACTTTATCTGAGACACTGCACTAATGAAGTTCAGCATTAAAATAACTTAAAGCCTGTAATATGTTCTCCTTCTCTGACAGCATAACTACTGCTTTTAATTTGAAGGAGGGAAACAAGAGGATGTTATAGTCCATATATGCTTTTTTTCTAGTTGTTAGCACTGCAAAAGGTGAACTATGTACCTATATAAACACAGTTCTAAACATTCATTTTCTTTATTAGTCAAATATGGTTTTCAGGGAGATTTAACTTCTCCAAAAGAGGTATTAAAAATACAAATATTATTCTATTGCGCTGGGAAAGAAAAAACCCAAACTATTAAGAAACAAATAATCTCTTCTGAAATAAAGGAAAGAGAAATGCATGTTCCTAGTTACAGTCTAATTAAAAATAGTTATTGATCATAAGATTTATCACCTTCTACATCATCAGCTGCCATACGCAGAAGGGACTCTGTAAAGTTCACATCCACACTTTTTTTCTCCAGAATCTTCATGATAATGTCCTGTGTAAGCCCTGGATTTTCCTTTTCAGCCTGTATGGCAAAGAAAATTCTTGTTTTTAAATATGCCAGACCTGAATACTGCAAGCACAAAGGCAGATTTTCATATGAATTCCTTTATGCACTGCACAAGACTGCTAGAAACTTTAAAAGTCTAATGGTTTCAGGTCAGCAGATGACACTGAAATCCATTCTTCCACCACAACATTCATTTCCCTTGGACTATGCCACTGAGTTTGCATAAATAACTTTTCCAATAAGCCTTTCCACTCATTTCAATTTGAATAAGAAAGGTTTTCATGAATTTCCATATCCTGTTATATTTTCATAAACACTAAGCTTTGAGACAAAGATATTGCATCCATTGGAGTTTAATTCACTCAAACACAGGTGCTACTCCCCCACCTTCCACATGACATTTTATGAATGTGCCTCTTATGAATCACATCCTATGCTCAGACATCATCTTGGAATTGCTTTTTCAGAAAAAAAAAAAAAAAAAGCAGTTTTTGATTGATGACATATCTAAGTAAAGCTAAGCTAGAGCCAGACTGACACTGGAGGTGTTGACACTACCTGTGCTACTCCCAAAAAACTACTCTGTGGGGAATAAGAATGAAGGTGTAGGGGTTTTTTAGCCAGCACTACCACCTACCAACTACTATACTTTCTACCAATATCTCAGGTTTTACATTATTTGCATCCAGCTTAGCACCTTACCACCAGCTGTAAAACATTTAGCTTGTACAAGCTCTAGCTGAGACTTCAGACTGTCAAGGTACACTTAGATGTAAGGGTAGAAACAGGGAAGTGTTATGTGGCTGCACAGCTCACAGGTTAAAGTATGGCACACCTGCAATTATTTTTAAGAATTTTAAAAGATCACCACTCCATTGAGGCTGTATAAAGGAACATCTGTATTTTCAGTCTTTGGGAATATACGAGAAAACTCAGAAGAATCCCTTTTTTCATTTACTGCTGGATGCAGACACAACCACTGAATTTATCCACAGAAAATCCCATTACCACTCCCTTTGTAAAGCACTCTCAAAGCTGGCTATGTGCCTGTTGCTCGGGAGCACCTATTCTACATAATCCTGTCACATTTAGACTAAATTTACCTTCCCTGACTGCTTTCTCATTTAAGCTTCCGCACTATATGGACAAGCAAAGTCTGTTTCAAATTCCTCAATGTGTATCACTCAGATTTCTAATCATAACCTCTGCAGACATCTCAAACTTACACTCCATGCAACTGTCCACTATTTTTTTAAACTCTTGGATCAAGGATGAAGTCTTCAGATGCAAAGACAAGGAAACAAGCAAACTGAGTTTTTAGCTTCATCATATATGGTTTACCTTTTAAACAATCATTCTTCAACACAAGTTAGTTCTCACCTTAATAAAAGCTGCTCTCAGTGTCTGAGCTGCAGACAGATTTACTCTTTCTAGCTGCAATAAAAGTTTAGAATTATTAGCACTTCTGATGTTATCACAACAAAACAAGTCAAGCACTGATGCCCTGCCTTATACAGCATAATGCAAAAGAGAATTGATAGAAGCTCTCAAATTACTGGTCTCACTTGAGAGATACTATGAAGTTTAACCCCAAAGGAAAGACTTCCCCAGAGAATGAAAACAGAAGAACCAACATGTCACTGGATGTATTTTGCAGCAGAAATCTGACAGGAGCTTTTGAGAACATCTTGACAATCTCTGATACTCACAGATAAATAAGTATCTATTAAATTATCACCATTAGTAGTAAAATTAAAATGCAGCAAGCTGTTCACAGGTACATGTTTGTGTGTTACTCCCTGCCATGGAACACCAGACTTGGCATTTTCATGAAAATCCTTTGTAAAAGGTAATAAAAAAAGATCAGGGCCAAGATAACCAGCAACCTTTGATGAGCATGAAGTAGCATTCAGGGAAAGAAAGGTGAAACAATGCATAGCAAGGAGATGGTGCTAGACACAAAGCTTTCACAGCCAAAACAACCAACCTGTTACTGTGCCCATATTTCCCAAAATGAAGGGGGTTATTGTATTCCAAACTGTAGCTCACCTCATTAAAGACAGGGTACATAACAGCATAGAGAGGCATGGAAACCATAGAAGTGGTCTCTGCTTCATTCTTCATCTCTTCCATTGTCATCCTCATTCAAAGACCCACTTCTCCAGGAAAACACTATAGAAGCAAAAAACTCCTCATTCACTGAAATGTTTCTTCTTTTCCCTCGTTGTGCAGGAAGACTTGAAGAACTTGAAAAATGTATTGTCCTTAGGGTGTTTGAGGAAAGAAAAAACAAACACACAATTAGGAATGCTCATGACTGACAGGCTCTAGAAATGAAAAGGCACATAACAACATTAGTTTGTCAGTGCCTAGAAACTAGGAATTTCGTATGACATGAGTCAAGTAAATATGGAATGACCTTTTTGTGTAACTTTGAACCCTAATTGATATCTATTAAGTATTTTAAAGACTAAGGCGCTACCAAAAGCTTTTATCTTCCAAGCCCTTATGCAATCAATTTTCCTGAAAGAAGTGATTTTGTTTGCTATGTATTTACAGAAATCTTGCCACCACTCATGAGCAGCAGCATAAGGTTTCTGCCAACTCCCATACAGAAAAAGCCTGAAAAGCATTACATGCTGCAACTCCCAAAGCCATACAGATGCATTATGACTATTAACCTATAAATACTCCCCATTTTTGCACATGCACCAAGCTGTGATTCTGCTGGAGATCACTGCCTACTTTCCACCCATTTGGATTCTGAATACTCCATCCTTGGTTTTATATAAGCACAAGGCTGAAGTCATGTTTCCACTCAGGGTGTGTCACAGGCTATGTTAACTCAACGGAAAATTATTGTTCCAGTAACTGAATCTTTGGAAGTTCTCCACCCAGAGAGAACATCATTGCCCAGACCCAGAAATTATGTGGAATGGAACAAAGGTCACCCTGCAGTTCATAACAAGTCCTTGTTCCAGCCTGATAGATTTTCTGTTCATAAGATTCTTTTAAAATATTTTATATGACATAATTAAGTTTAAAGACCTCGAGTCCAAGTTAGGAATAAAGATAAAAAGAAAGAGATGAGCAGTTTTAATTTTTAGATTTGCTTGGAGTATTTAATGCACTAGAGGAGGTTTCTTCCTCCTAACAAGCCTCAGACACCAGACATTTGCATGTCTGTGGAATTTACTGATATTTTAGTAAGAAGTGAAAGAACCAAAATGATAAGAAACAGTGGAAGCTACTACAGCAATCAATATCACTTCCTGAGAGTATGAACAGGCAAAAAAACCCACCAAGATATTTCTTCAAGCTACATTCCTCATTATGCTCTGCACTGGCTAGAAATCTTCAGGCTGTTTCAATAAAAGAACAGATTTTTTTCTGCCCAGGGCAGGTATATACTAGTTTAGCCGTAATTACATGAGTGAAATTTGTTATTGATTACAGGCAGCACAGAGAAGAACTTGGATGACTACAAGTACTGTGCATGTCTCATCTGAGTGTGTGAACAGCCACTATGAATATACACAGAAGTGAGAAAACAAGTGAAGAACTGGTCACACTACAGAAACAGCCAATAACAACACATGATTTGAGGAAGAATTAAACATGACTGTAGTAACAGCTTCACACAAGTCTTCTGACACAGGGACTGCTTATTGCAAAATCTCATCTTGGTTCCTCTTGCTGTTCTAACCCTTCACCATGCCCCACAGGAGCAGATTCCTACAGCCCCAGACAGGATTCCTGAGACTTTGGAAAGGGTCTGGTATGAATGAGATATTCCACATGGATGGAACTGCAAAAATCAGGGTTCTCACATTTTTATAACCTGCCCATAGATGCTTTGCAGCTGTCAAGAGCATGGCAGAACACAAGTGAATATTCATAATTCCTCAAAAAGTTGAATATTTTTCCAGAACTTGTTTCAGAGTTATATAAAGTCATGCAAGTTCTGCTCATGACGGGGGAGGAAACTTGTCTGAACAAGCTTTCACTCACTACTGCAGGTACAAACTGTCCCATTTATTATACCTGTGCATTCCCTGCACTGGAGACTTTGGCATGAGAGGGGCAGAGTGGATAGAGATCTGTTTTGTTGTTTAATTCCATGTTTCTGGAAGTTCAGTAACTATAAACTCATGCAAGGTGCTAATCTGACAAGCACCACTGAAGACAACATTCACAGTTTAATTTACTGCAAGTTTTTATCTAGAGTGCTGTGTTCCCAGAGTAAGTTTGTAAAAGAGTTAAATCAGGTCATTGAACATTGCTCTAGTCTACCCAAAAGATTTTTATCACAGGAAGAAGGGCAAAAAAGGACAAAATTGCCATTAGATATAATTACTTTGTTTTTATGGGTTAGCAGTATCTACACACACACAAAAGGAAATATGAAGTGAAGTGATGGATTTTTATGATGATGAAAACCTATTACACTGTGGACTACCATGAAGAACTCATTTTCTCCTGAAGAGCCATAAGCTATTGTTACTAATCCATGGTACAGTTAAAACCCTCATATAAAAACAATTAGACATTATCTATTACCTCTTTACCAGGCACTGACACTATTAAAAGAAGAATCCAACACTTTGGATTTATATTAACACAAAGCATATAAGCGTTGTGACTGAACAGGTACATTTATACACGTACATAAGAAATACATAAGAACATCAAATGCCTTTGTTGCCAACGTATAAAAAGAAATATATTCAATATATCACACTGGTTGTTCATTATCCCAGAAATCTTCCCATTTTCCAGAAGATACAGTAGGTAGAGTCATGCTGTCATGCAAGTACCTGACTGCTAACACTGCCACACTATTTATCTGTGCAGTTAGGGATCAACTTCTCCACATATCTTAGACGTAACTTACGCACTTCAGTTTTCGCTAGTGTTAAATAGAAAGAATAAATATCTTCACAAAACCTCCACATTTATTGTGTTACCTAAATTTGTCATAGCTGCACCAAACCACAGACAAATATCTTTGAAGGTCTCAATCCTGATCACAGACCAAATCCCCATAAAAACTGAAGCTTCTGTTCTATTATTTAGATCGACTATTAGCAAGTCCACTAACCTTCAAAACGGCCTGACTCAAGCCAAAGTTTAATGCACATTATCATGCAGCTACGAGGAGCTTTCAGCATTCCTTTTGGGATGTGATCAAAAGCAGCACTCTGTACAGCTGCCAAGCTGCATGACACTGTCTCCTCAAAGCTTAACTTCAGTTCGCTACAATCTCAAAAGAGTCTTTTCTTTGAGACCAGTTTACCCTAGTTTCATCTGTCAACTGGGGTTTTTTTTACATTCGCAAAAAAAAAAGAAGAAAAAAAAAGATGGAATATGATTCCATGAGCAGGTGATTTAGTAGAACAGCACAGTGGAGTGATGCAGTTCAGAAAGTCCTGGAAATTGCTGCAAGACGCATAAAGGCTGTTACTCTGCTGGCAAAGTTGTTAATTGGTCTGAGGGGGCAGATGAGGAGAAGACAGTAGGACACTGCCAAATATCACACAGCGTACAAGCCTGATTTTTTTCTGTTCCAGTGATCCCACAGACTCAAATCTACGTGTGTGCAACTGGAATCATGTTTCCTGCTAGATCAGATAGAATCAGCCATGGAGAGAACACACAGAATGATACAGGGAATTTAAAGAGAATCTGGATTTGTAACCTATACTAAGATGCCAGTTAATATAATCTTGCCTGCTCAGCCTTAAACCATCAAACACATCAAGCTGTATTCCAAGAGATGCACTACCATGGAATACATGCTTTCACTGTCAGTATAAATCTTACATCCTAACCTTTAAGTCTCAGCACTAAAATATTATCCCAGCCATTCAGAAATCACTGAGAGGACAGGTACATTTTAGACGAGGAACAGATTTGGAAGGATTCTCTGACAGACCTATTCCCCCTTATCCATCCAATGACATTTTAAATCATTCAGTTGAACTTTATCAGGGAAAAAAAACCCAAACTACATTAAGATAAATTTCCTGTTAGGCAAAGAGCACAAACCACTACACTTCCCAAAATGTAGTAATTGTTAGCACTGTCTAAGGTGATAATTTGCTTTCTCTAATAGGTGTAATTTACTGACAGACTTTTGGTCATGCACTAAAATCGAGTAGGAGAAACGCAGAGCTACTCAGTTAAGAACATAACCATTACAATGTAACTGCAGCAGGCAGAGAACTTCTGCAAACTCACTCCTGCTCATAGGTCAGTGAGAAAACAAGCAAGGGATGCATCAAAGACAGGTGTTTGTATAACACTGTCTTCTGAAACAAGGTTTAAGGAGAGCAGACTCTCATGAGTTCAACTTTGAAAGAGCTTTAAACCAACAGAAACATTAGGTATCATCTGGCAGGACTTCAATTTTCAGCTCTGTCACTGATAGATCTACCTCTGCACTGATGTTGCCTCTGTTCCCTTCTCCAGGCTCCTTCTACCTTAGATCTGGTAAGCACCTTGACATTAGTACTCCTTTTTAGCAGAGTACTACAGAGGAACAAGGCCTGAGGCAGTGATTTACAAGAATTATTACTTCTATGGTTGGCTTCTAGTAAAAACTACAGCTCTGTTCCTGCTAGAAGAGGTTATCTTACTGCCAAGCAGTTCTGCTCCACCTTTTGCAGTGAGGATTCAAGAAGAGGTTTGACCTTTAACCTGACCTGAGATCCCTGAGTTACCAGAAAAACTAATCTAAGTCCAGGAAGAAAGAATGAGAGAAGGGAAATAACAGCATAAACTCTATTCTGAATTCAGAGGCAAAGAGCTTGGCTTGATTTGTAAGACCAATGTGCATGAGAGGAAGGAGTTTAGGTAATTTACTAATTGCTGTCACAAATCTTCCAGAAAATGAAATACAGAAGAAAAAAATTAGCAGAATATGCTCTTTTAACTGTATTTAAAGCCCACATAGAGCTTGATAACTAAGTACCCCTTATTAATGGTCACTTAAAAAAACCTAAAAACAACTCCTTCTCGTCAGGTGCTACTTTACCTGCCACTGAATTTCAATTATCAATTGCAATTATTTCCCATTGCACAACTTAGATTATATAGTACAAAGCTTCAAGGCTTTGTGCTTCATACACAGAACTCCCTTCCTTGTTTTGAATACTGAGAATTCCTGACAGTGTAGGTGAATTCCCTGGGATTAACATACAGATCAATGGTTAAGATAACAACCTCTGTATTTTAAAATCAGCAAAGAGAACCAGAAACTTTTTTAAAAAAAAGTTACTTACTGCACTGATTCCTTATTCTAACTCTTACACCAGGAGTTTCACTGGAGTTAGTAAAAGGAATGTCACCAAAAAACTGGAGTTGTGAAAGTCTCTCTAAATGCCTCTCTAGAACAGAGATAAGCAGTTCTCAAACATCTCCATGCAGATGTGATAGCCACTTGCAGTCGACTTCACTCTGACAAAGCAGAACTGCTTATGTCCTTTATTACTCCAAGAGCAATTCCCATGACTAATTCACAAATCACACGGACCTGTGATAAACCCAAGTCGGCTATTTTTAGAACCATCATATCTACGTAAAAAACAACCCCCATGCCTAACCCCTGAAATCAGGCTTAGAATTACTTCGTGTTCTTCAGCTGAACTTCAAAATGGAAATGATTCAGCTTGTCCTAATACATCATTTGTGTCTAACACAAGAACCTATGGCCTGTGCTCCAGTTCCACTAGTCAGCAACATTAAAACTGTTATTCAGTGATGTTATACAGCATCACTAAAACACGTCAGGAAATATAACCACAATGACGTATTTGTTTCTCTTTCTTTGGGAATGTGAAAGCATTATACAGCATCACTGAAACAGGTTGAAATATATAAACACAGCAACATATATCTGTTTGGTTTTCTCCTCTTTGGGAATGTGAAAGCATTATACAGCATCACTGAAACAGGCTGAAATAGATAGTCACAGCAAGATATATCAGTTTCTTTTTCTCCTCTTTGGGAATGTGTAAGCATTATACAGCATCACTGAAACAGGGTGAAATATATAAACACAGCAAGATATATCAGTTTCTTTTTTCCTCTTTGGGAATGTGTAAGCATTATACAGCATCACTGAAACAGGACAACATATATAACCACATATATATGTAAAAACAACCTATCTCTGTTTCTCTTTCTTTTTCACCTCTTCAGGAATGTGAAAGCGCAAAGCTATCCCTTTATCAAACACTACCACGTATGACACAGCTCCAGACACGCAAATCCCTTCCAACACGTAAACACCAAAGGACAAACAGTTCCTGTGATAACAGGAACAGCACAAACCCGGCCCAAGATTTCAACCATCACCCTTAGAAAGACACCAACCTCCCCAGCCTAGCGACCAACCCAACCCCTAAAACGCCTTCCCCCCTAGATCCAGACACATCCCATGGAACTCTGCGGAGAACAGGACGAATCCAAACTACCCTTTCTCCCTGCCCCCCTGCCGCAGCCACCTGACAGCGCTTTGCTCCGGGAGGACGAGCTAAAAATACTACAC
>NW_008665507.1:0-1054 GCF_000695815.1 Acanthisitta chloris
GACAACTGAGAGCTTGCAGATATCTGCTGAAAAACAGTGCCTGGAAAACAGATATGTGTTCAAGAACAAAAGATTTATGAGCAAGGCCAAGGACTTTGGTGGCTGGAAGAGCAAAGAAAGAGCTGTTGACTGTCAGATTAGATAAGAGGGTTGATCCATGTTATTTCTGCTTTGACACAATCACAGTGAGTCACAGAAAGCCACTGACTTCAACAAAAATCAAGATGATATTCATGTTTTTAAGGACAAAACAGCATTCTGAAACACAACAACCTTGTGCTAGTCAACTCTTCTACCCTACCTGAGCATGGGCAGAAACACTCTTCAAGAATGAGCATGAAATTACTCTTTAAGCATAGTTTTATTTGATTTTATGTGTTTTTTAACACTCCTATATGCATCTCCCTAATAGGCACTCTTATTTTTCTGGCTACGCTTCTTTCATTGTCTTTCAATCTGCTGCATATTTGAAACAACAGTAGGAGTTCTCTGTTCCTTATAAAAAGGCATCACTAGACATCCTGTCAAAATATTTGGCATCAAGACATCCCAGACTCATAAGTATTTTGCAAGAATACCAATACTGCTTTTTAAACAGCTTTCAATCCAAGAAACCAAACATAACAAGTTAAGTCTGTTAACAGAAGAGATATCTTGTGTCAAACCTAGGGAATTTCTTTCCATTAACTATCCCCTAAATTTCCCAGTTACATCTATCCAAAGACCTGTTTAATTTTTTTACTTCCATAGCAACTAACAGCACAAAAGAGAAGATAATAGAGAAAGTTGGAAGGTAACATAGGTTTCAGATCAGAAGTGAAGGTGCTTCTCTGGAAGGTCTGCAGGGGAAAAAGCAAACTTGAAGGGAGAGAATAAGTTATATGCAACAGTATGGCCTTTGAAACCAATTTGAGTCAACAGAATCCAACAGAAGCTTCAAAGGGTGATTTCAATGATGATCCATGATCCTGTGAAATAATGATATAGTTCTCTGGTCACTGTTGCAGGAGTTATTAGTGGAATACTCCTTGAAAGAAACTAGGACTTTTCAGAC
>NW_008665508.1:0-2107 GCF_000695815.1 Acanthisitta chloris
CAATCACCTCCCGGCCCCCCCGCCTCCCAGTGCTCCCACCACCATCTTCTAGTGATCCCACCATATCCCAGTCGTGGCATCATCTCCCAGTGCTCCAAATGGTTGTGGGACTATCTCCTACTGGTCCCATCATCCATTTCTCCTGCCCCAGGACTTACTTCTTCAGCCACTGCAGCTCCAGCCCCCCCAGCCCCGAGGTGCCCCCTGGCTCCTCCGGCACCTTCACCAGTTCCACCATGTTCTGGGGCTGTGTGGGGCTACTGGTCTACAAGTCTGAGCCCTTCACCTTGGCCATCTACTTCTCCAACCCCTTTGACCGCGACCTGTACGACATGGAGTTGGGCCTGGAGCTCTCCATGGCCAAGACTGACCAGAACAGTTTGGATTACCTCTGCCACCACATGGCCTGTGCCCCCCTCAGTGTCACCTCTCCCACCACCACATTCCAGCACGTCACCCTGGGCACCTGCCAGGAGCCTGTCCAGGTGAGCCTTGGCCACTACGAGCTGAAGGCCACTATGTCCAACGCCAAGATGTCTATCCTCAGGGTGGTGGTGGAGGAGCAACCAGTGGGGGAGAGAACTCCAACCCAGGGAGGCACATCCAGGTGCTGTGAGCACCTCCAGGACCCTCAGACGATCCTCGTGGACACCCCCAGAACCTCATGGGCACCCTAAGAACTTGCTAAACACTCCTGGAACCTTGTGGACACGTGCAGATCCTCATGGACACTTGAAGAACCTTCAGTAGACCCTTGTGGGACCTCCCAGGCCTTTCTGGACACCTCCAGAACCCATGGACATCCCTAGAACCTTGTAGACATCCCTAGAGACCTCACGGACATCCCTGGAACCCTGTGGACACCAGAAGATCCTTCAGCAGATCCTCGTGGGCCCCCCTAGACCTATGACCCCCCACAAACCCTCCCACCTCCAAATAAATGCTGACCAGACCCACCTGGAGGGTCCTCAGGGGGAGCTGCGACTGCCTGGGATAATTGTCAGGCTCACCAGGTCTGTGGGTCCCCAAGGCTAGGGAAGGACAAGGCTTGGGGTCATCAAGGGTGGGGGACCCCAAGGCTTGGGTGTCACCTGGGCTGGGTGTCACCAAGGCTTGAGGTCCCCAATGTTGGGGGGTGACCAAGGTTGGGGGGTCTTCAAGATTGGGGTCTTCATGATTTTGGGGATCCCCAGGGTTTGGGGTCTCCAGGGTAGGGGCTCATCAGGATTGTGTATCACTTAGGTTTTGGGGGTTCCTAAGGTTTGAGGTCCTCAAGGTTTGGGGTCCCCAAGGTTTGGGATCCTCAAGTTTAGGGGTCCCCAAGCTTGGGGTCAGCAGGGTTGGGTGTCACCAAGGTTTGGGATGTTCAAGTATGAGGGTGACAAGGGTTGGGAGGGTTTCAAGTTTGGGGTCCCCAGAGTTTTGTGGATCCCCAAGGTTGGGGGTCGCCAAGGTTCAGGGTCACCAGGGTTGGTTGTCACCAAGGTTTGGGGTCCCCAGTGTTGGGGGGTGACCAAGGTTGGGGCATCTTCCAGATTTTGGGGTCTCTGAGGTTTTGGGGGTCCTTAAGGTTTGGGCTTCTCTAAGTCTGGGATCCTCAAATTTAGGTGTCCCCAAGGTTTGGGGTCACCGGGGTTGGGTGTCACCAAGGTTTGGGGTCCTCAAGTTTGAGGGTGACCAGGGTGGGGGGTTGTCAAGATTGAGGTCCTCATGGTTGGGGTCCCTAATGTTAGGGATCCCCAGGGTTGGGTGTCACCAAGATTCAGTGTCCCCAAGGTTGGGGGTCTCCAAGGTTGGGGGTCTCCATGATTTGGGGTCACCAGGTTTGTCAGTCACCAAGATTCAGTGGCCCCAAGGTTGGGGGTCTCCAAGGTTTGGGGTTTTCAGGGTTTGGGGTCTCCAGGATTTTGGGGGTCCCCACAGCTTGAGGTCTGTAGGTGTGGGGATCCCCACAGTGAGGGTGTTCCCCAACGACAGGCAGCGCCCCCTAGTGTGGAGGAGGTTTATTACCCCCGAAGCCCCTGCCGCCCCCTCGAAGGGGTGTCCCCACTTTCTGGGGTGCCCCCCATGCCGGGGGGTCAGGGCCCCCCGAAGCCCCCCGGGGCCC
>NW_008665509.1:0-21408 GCF_000695815.1 Acanthisitta chloris
CATCCGCGACGGCATCAACCTGAGCAAACCCCCCTACTCCAACAAGGTAAGGTGGTCTCCGCCGGGCGCTGCCCCGGGAGCGGCCGCGGCTGCAGGTGTGCAACATTGTGGTCAGAATTCCCCTCTTTAAGCTCATATCAGGTAAAATAAGGTATAATTTTGGTTCTGCCTCTGCTGTGCACTGGTGCTGGGTGTCCCCAGCTGGGCCGGCGGCATTTTTGGAGAGAAACATGGTAGGGAGTGAGCACCGGTGCAAGTTGTGAAGAGGATTGGGACCAACCAAGGTCAAATCCACCAACACTTCTTGGCCTGATGTGGACTTACAGGGTGGTATGGCATGGTGCTGCATTTTGGTTTTGCCTCTTTTTTTTCATTGACTGGTTCTTTTAGTCCAGTCTAGTGTGAAAGCAGAAATTGACAGGAGGGTCTTAATGGTTTGGGGGTTTGTTTGTTTGTTTTTCTTTTCTGTGAAACTTTTCCATGGTATTGGAGAGGGACGGCTTCTCTCATCTTTTGTTAGCGGGCATGTTTTAGTGTCAGTTTCTGTTGGTGAAATGACTCATGAAGCAAATGGTAATCTGGTTGGAGGAACAACGTTGGTTGCCTGGATTTATTTACTGGAAGATGGTAATGGCTGGTGAATGTCAAATCTATTCATCGGCTGCTCGAGCACAGGTCAGTCTATCTCCAGGACGCATGATCTGCTGAAAGGCCAGAAAAGTGCACATCACAGAAGGGTACATTCCAGTGTGATGAAACTCCAATGTTTACCTAATTCTTACCTTTTGAAAAGGTTAAAGTGTAAGATTCATGTGGTTTGGAAGACAGAAATTGTTTTGTCTCATATTTTCTGTAGGTTTCCTGCAGAAAATATAATATGCAGAATAAAGAAAGTAATAGAATTAAATTAATAACACCATGGAGGAGATTATGATTTGTGGAAGAAAATAAGACATTATAATACATGTTGGCTTCAGAGTTTAGAATGAAGTGATTCAAAGTAGTTGATGTTCCAAGTTGCCTGTATTTTCTTTAGTGGTTTGAAGTCTCATTTTTTCAGAGAGACTGGGCAGTTGTAGTTGACTTTTAACTTGTGTTTACTCTTTACCTCTGAAAAGCTTATGAATGTGTGGAAGTAAGGTGATGGGGAGGGCTGCAGCTCTGGGTTTACAGAAATGTGAGGAATTAAAAGTAAGAATGAGTTATTTGCTGTAGGGGACCTGGGTGTGAGGATAATGAGTAAAATTCAACTTGAATAACGTTGTGGAGGTGCAGATAATAAGAGTGATGGACGCAGTTTCAGGAATCTTAATTTTTTTAATGTCTTGGCGATAGCCACTAGTCACTTCTCAAGTACAGTACGGTTGTCTGGTTTGAGGTATTTATTTGTTCCCTTTTCCTGAACAATCTGCTTGATGACATTATCAAAGATACTGTTTCAAATTTAACAAAACATTCATGAACATATAGTAAAAATACAGCACCTTCCAAAAGTTACAGTATCATTTTGGAGAGGTTTGTTTCTTTACCCCTCCCTGTGAAGTGACACATCATTAGACTGAAGTTACCATTACATGTCTGATATAAAGGAAATTTCTGTGGAAGCTCTGTCTTAGCAGCATGGCTGCAGCACATTACCCACCTCCATAGCTATGTTTCACTCATTCCTTTTGACTTTTTGTATGTTCTTAGTGACCAATTCAACCATACCAAGTGGATCCTCTCTCTGAGGTACTTCTCTGAGGTACCTTCTCTCTGAGGTACTTAAAAGACTCCTATAAGTGACGCTTAGGGATATGGTTTAGTGGCGGACTTGACAGTGCTAGGTTAAGGGCTGGACTTGATGATCTTAAAGGTCTTTTCCAACCTACGTGATTCTGTGATACTCTTCCACAGGAATTGTAAAATTTGTAAGATGCCAGCATATGACATCAAGGCAATTCAAACCTTTGGCATTGATTTCTTCTTTAGCTCATCTTATTTTAATTTGAAGAGTCTGATAATAGTGTGGATTAACTGCCAGGACAAGCTCGCCTTACACAAAAGCATCACTCAGCTTTAAGTGGTTTAAAGTTAAATGCAATATTTTGAAATACAAAGAGGAACAAAGTTTACTTTCCTAGTTTTATTTCAGTCAATGTATTTATTTTGGATAATAAGGGCATATATCATCATTTTCTACAGTAATAGAAAAAACTTTCTCCATCTCTTCAGTGTGAATCACTTCACATTGTAGCTTGTTGTAAGAAAGCATAAAGCTGGCAAGATTTGTGTGTGTGTTGCTCAACATACGTTATTGTGAATGCCACCCACTGTAGCAATCCATCTCCAAAATGGCTTAAAGGGAATAGCAAAAGATCACGTCACTGTTCATTATTCATTGGGTGTTGTTTAGAGCAAGAAAGATGAAATACTGTATTCTTTCATTTGGGAAATAACCATATTGTAACAGTCTCTCTTAAAAAAAATCAACTGAAAAATCCAACATCCAGCAAATCCAAACTAGAAAATCGTGGATGTAATTCAAGCATTATACTTTTAATATAGAATATGCTGTGTGCAGACTTCTGCACGTCAAAAGAAACTAGATGTATTCTCTGCTGTACACAGGATTAAAGAATCAGCTTGAAGTTTCTGTCAAGTTTTTTTGTATACATTTATCATATATCCTTGTCATGTAGATATTGTAGAGTGGGGCTGTAGACCACTGACCTATTTGACATTTATTTGAATTTCTGGTTGTGCTGAGCTGCAAACTAGCCTTCTGCTTCTGTCTATGGTTGATATGGAGAATACCATTATCTTTTCTTCTTAGTATCTGTGAATGGAAATTAGTATCTCTGAAAGGAGGATCTTGTGTGTGTGTCTATGTATTTATACATATGTATATGCATTTTACTTATTTACTTCATGTGTTCAGTTACGTAGTTCTCAGACAGTTTTGGAGTTTTATTTTATAACATCCCTGAGAACTAGAAGCGCTGCTCCTCTAGCTTGTTTGGAGCCTTTTGCTAGCTGCCCGAGCTGCAGATGTGTCAAAAGATCAAAAATGAGTATTGAATGTGGCTGTGGAGATGTTAAAAACATCCTTTTGCTGACCTTGCAGTGTTGTTGCTCTAGTTTCAGATGAAGGGTGAAACAACAGAGTGGGCAGAATAGAAATGTATTGGCATGGTAAATTTTCGTTTAACTTAGTTTGATTACAGTCAGCAGAAATGATTAATAACAACCTAGAAGAGCTTAATATAAATCCCTTAAAGACGTGCAAACTTGGAATTGAAGCCATGTGTGTCGGCTGACTTCAGACATAGAGAATTATCACAAGTCATCTTGATTATTTCTATGGAGAATGAAAATGATGCCTCACCTCCTCATATTGCTGCTTATATATTTTTCAGGTATAAACCAAGAAACATAACTGTAACTGAGGAGAAGTCTACAGAAGTCAGATTTTGTTCCATGTTGGTAATGCTCCTTAATACTCAAAGCCTTCTGTTTTAGTTTGTCTACCAAGCTTGCTGTTGCTGGCTGGTAGCCTTGAAAGTCTCATACGTCTAAGAAACTCCTTGTGGAGGTCATGGGATTGAATGCCCTTCAGACAAGAACCTCTGGTCAAGTGAAACGTCTGCGTCATCTCAAAACATCTATCTGCTTAAAAATACTATGATGGTTATAGTTCTGTCCTTAATTACAAGGTTAATTATGCCCAGTGTAGAAAGAGTATGAATAGTCTTTTACCATGTAGAAGTTTTGGGGAATGAATTGATGGCAGAAGGAAAAAACCCAAAATGATCAGCTCTACTGGGTTCCAGTGAAGATGAATGAAGGAAAATGCAGCACGGACCTGAACCAGTCAGATCAGAGGAAGTGGAGCCTTTACCTCTGTATGGAGACACTTCTTGCTTTGGTGGGCTTGTTCCAGGATGGATTATGTCCATGCTGGATTTGAGCAGGAGTAGTCACTAAATGTCACTGTGGTAGGAGGGAAAGCAGCACCAATTTTGTCAATATAAAGACAAGTATGGTATCTTATTGTGGAACATGCCAAGAAAAATTAAGTATTCTGTTTATCTTGAATATAGATTAAGTGACATTTAATAGTTTACAAGAATTTCGTTACTATTTCTAATTGAAATAAATGGCCTGACCTGTTACTTGAGGAACTTTATTCAATTTTCATCTGCAGAGAATTGCAAGTAAATTAACAATATAAAGACAAGTATGGTATCTTATTGTGGAACATGCCAAGAAAAATTAAGTATTCTGTTTATCTTGAATATAGATTAAGTGACATTTAATAGTTTACAAGAATTTCGTTACTATTTCTAATTGAAATAAATGGCCTGACCTGTTACTTGAGGAACTTTATTCAATTTTCATCTGCAGAGAATTGCAAGTAAATTAAAAACATACATGCATTAAAAGCTCTCACACCAATTATGATGATTTGCTCAGTAAAGTTATACTCATGTAGATTTCAATATTTATTAGAGAGAATAAAACCGTAGTGTGACATATGTACGTGACCTCATTGTCACTCACTGTGCTGTTCATGATTATCAGCGTGTTTGGAAAACAAACACTAAAAATTCAGCTGCATTTGAGATCATAATCTCAAGAGTTCAAGCAGATGTAGGAGA
Source organism: Acanthisitta chloris (assembly GCF_000695815.1). NCBI lineage: Eukaryota > Metazoa > Chordata > Aves > Passeriformes > Acanthisittidae > Acanthisitta > Acanthisitta chloris. The sequence continues at coordinate 4,641 of NW_008665509.1, forward strand.
GTAAAAAGTCAGATCCAACTGAGTATCTGCTTAAACACCCAACACATTTTTTAAAGTTCTGTGCTGATGATACAGCACAGATTTGTGATTCTGATTAAGTCTTTGTTTAATCCTTGCCACTACAAAATGAGGAATATTTCATCTAAGTGTTAAGATGTAAAGATGCCAGCAGTATTGCTTTGAAATACACTGGTTCAAGCCAGGACTAGATAATATAACTAGCACTTTAAATATCTACAGAAGTGAATCCAGTGAATTAAAAATATTGTGCTTTGAAGAAACGGCAACACTCACCTATTTAAACATGAAGCCTTTTCTAAAGACCTGCCTGCTTTAGAATAACTGCATCAACTCTGATTAGCAGAGCGTTCTCAAATATGCCTTGGGGAAAGCTGCCTATTGACAGAAGTACTAGTGCATTAAGTAGTAACAATATTTTCATGGCAATAAATTAGCAAAGCTACAGGCAATGTTCAGGAAGTGAAAAGGTATTTTGTATAAGATACCACTGAATTTGCCTTTGACTTCATAACTGTTTTCTTTTAAAGAAAACATAGCACCTCATTTATTATTGGCAGCTGTTTCAAAGTCCTGGTTTATTAAACTCACAGAAAACAAAATGGAAAAGATCTTCCAATCAGACCATTAAGACAAAATGTTGCAGAATATGAATAACAAAATACTGTGTTGTATTTGCATTTGAATTATTCCTGAATATTTTAAAATGTATTCAATCTACTCTGGAAGTGTTGAATGCAAATCTTCATGGGTTTTATTATCTCACAGTTTTGAGGGGAGAGAGATCTCATTATGGTATATTATAGGTGGTATCCTGGGAGAGGATAGTATCAACTCCACAGCTTTCTTGCTCCGTTCCTGTGATCGTGTTCAAAGTAATTTCTGAGCTCTGGGCACAGTGGGGGCTGGCAGAGGAGAAGGGAGTGTATACTTCCAGGTCCAAGGAGCTGTGTGGAACTGAGCAGCTGCCCGGCAAGGGAGATCCTTCCTGCGCCCTCTGCAAGGCCCTACATTTGAAGAAGAAGCTAAACTTACAGGTCCCTGGCAGAAGAGAAAAGACAGGGCCCTGGTAGTTCTTTGAGGACTTTTTTCTTCCCCCAAAGGAAATGATTTAGTTTCAGCTCTGGGGTGGAAAGCTGAACTGAATTTTCTCATCTAATGTGGAGTTCTATGTGCATACTGCCCCTCAACAGCGACACCACCAGGGGTATGACAAAAGTCTAACTACCAGTTTCACTTCCGCACACCGATAACGTCTCGTTTTAAATGAGTTTGGGGATAAGTCTTTCTGAAAGAAAGCACATATTAAGGAAAATACTTATGTTGATACCCCATCCCCAGAGTTTCTGTCTGTGCTATATGTAGGATGATGAAGCCCATATGCTCAACTATGTGTGAGAACACCAAAGAAACCAAGGTAATTTCTCACCAAAGTGGTAATATTGTGAGCGACTTTTCTAGTTTTGTTTATGACCAATATCACTATCTCACATACATCATAATATATAGGGCAGTTGTGTCCCTGATTTCAGGTGTGGAATTGAAGAATTTGTCCAAAGTAATGAAAATTTTGAGACTGATGAAACATTGGGCCCCACTACTGCAATGTCTTTGTCCATTGCCTTAGCATTAAGAATAAAGTTCCTAATGTGTAAGTAACAGAAAAGTGATCAGGGAATAACAGCTATATGGCACTTAGTTATGCCTGTTAATTTTTCCTGTTACACCCTGTGTGCATATGTCCTTACCCACTAAGGTATATAGATCCATGTGTATAATCTGAAACATACTAACAGCCATTACAGAATTTTTGAACAGTGCAGCAGAGGGGTTTGAATTGACAGAAATACTTATTGTAGATTAGGAATGAATTTATTATATCGCTTAAAAGAGCTCACTTACTGGTTTGAGACTCTTCCAAAGCAGAAGAGGATGGAATGTGTTAAGACTAGATTGTAGGTTCAACTTTTAAATTTCTTGCTTTGTCAGTTTGAATGAGCCCCTCTGCTTGGTGTTTGACAAAGCTATCTGTTCAATCTCTTTGTCTAGGCTAATATGACATCTCCTATTGATGTGCTTATCTTGACAAATGTGGTGGCTTGTACATGCTGCAGGAATTGCCTTTTATTAAAAGAGCACGGTGTCACTATGTTTAGCACTGCCACATTATTTTGGGAATGGCTGTGCAGCAGGAAGGGGAGAATTGGGTGAACCTTCCCTGACACTGGCAGTCTGCGAGCCAAGCTGGCCCAAAAACTGTCTCCAGTGACTCATCCAGCCTCTTTGGTTTGTTACTTGCAGATAGCAAAAACTTTTCTTATGATTTTGTGAAACAAAAGAAGCGGTGTGTCACATGAAGTGCAAGTGGAAGGGCCTTCAAATAGTACCTCATCCTCATTCTCACAAACTCAGCAGGATGGGAATGACAGTGATTCATGCCTCTCGCGGGAACCTTGCTCTTCCAGTTGGTTTCATTCCCAGTGAAGTCAGTGGGGGTTTTGCCAGTGATTTCATTTGATGCTGTGTTTGGCGTGAAATGTTCAAATTTAAATCAGCTAACGAGCATACCCTTACCGGCTGTAATTGTTGTGGTGGGTGAGAACAGGATGACATGAGAGGAGAATGATAAATACAGCAGTAGCATAAAAAAAAAGAAGTCAAAACTTTTCAGAGCTTTAAATATCACCATTAGCAACTTGAACAGGAATGAGGCAGACTTCTGAATATAGATCTTACAGGTCTGTGCTAGAATAAATGTTTGGTAAATATTCTCTGAAATATCTGCTAATGTATGTTGGCTGGAATCAATGATTACATATAGTTCTTCACAGCTGTCTTCTCAGTAATGTAAAATCAGGGAGAAATGGCAATAATATATAGCAAATAAAGCTTACAACCAGGTACAAATGTATGTCTTCCTCACATTTCTGGTTTTTTTTCTCCTCAGAAGAATTCAATTGGTTTTGGGGAAACACACCCTGAAGCTGGGATTTGGTGTTATCGCTGCATCTGATGCCAGTTGAAATTTTATTGGGAAATCAAGTCCCGTTCTGATGTTGAATGCAAATCATTAAATTAGATGTTGTTAAGAAAAGAGTTACAAAGCTGGAAACAACCTTGCCTTTCTGCCAGGGACTAAGGAAAGCTTGTACTGTTTTTTTTCCCAGAGTTAGTTAAGTGGCCACTTGGCCATGCTTTCACATGTACGGAAGGAAATATTTTTATTAGCAGAAAAAGGCATTGAGAACTTCAGTGACTGAGAGCTGGAGCTAGACTATTCATGCTGTGAAGAAGGCCAAAAGCCAGGATAAACCAAAAACTTAGTAAGTTAATATTCCATGGAGAAAAAAAAGCTAACCTCCAAAGACAAAACTAGGAGTGTGCGCTATTTCTGCATCAGTGCCCTTGTTTTGTGCAGAGAGTTTTCTCAGACTGACCTGTCTGCAGTGTCAAGCTCTTGTCCATTGGGCTCCACATCTCTCAGGCCTGCTGCCCCAGAGCCCTCTGTGTACCCCAGAGCTACCCATTCCCTGACTTATCCTAAATAATCTCCCCTAAGATTGCCTCAAGGCACAGTATCTTCTTCCCCAAGAGCAACCTTTTTCCCCCCAGGAATGCACATATTGTGCCTTAGGTCTCCCTAACCCTTTTTTCTTCGAATCTGCATTCTGTATGAGTTTCATTTCATCTTTCTCTCCTACTGTCCCAGTGTCTCAAGCTGCTATTTGGATGCTTCTCTATCCTCCCCCACATTCTGATGATGAGAGAAACTTTTCAACTCAGGAGAGTGGGGCCGTTGTTTCTCTCCTTTGTCCTTTTTGTCCTCAGCTGCCTGCCCACTGACCAGCACAGGTAGCTGAGCCCAGGTTGTTCTCATAAAATTAGAGCTCTAAACTTTGATCTTAAAAATTTCAGTCTTAAAACTGCCACAAGCAACAGTTAGCCAGAGTTCCTCCAGCCCCAGTTCCGTGGCAGAAAGAAGGGATCAATCTGGGGAAAGGAGGATGTATAATAGCTTTTGAACATATGTTTGAGACTGACTTGGTCTTTTTGAAGCAGCACTCAGAGTATTGTTCAAAAAACAAGTTGTAACCTCAATGAAAAAAGCATTCAGTGCAAAAATTTTGAAAGGCTTTCCTTTGTGCATAATTTTTTTAGTGCTAATTATGTGATCATAATAATTGTTTCTAATTGCAGCATCTCTGAATTCTTGTCCAATTGTTTACTCCTTGCCAAAATGGTTTTTTTTTAAGTTTTACTTAAACCTGTTCTACTAATAACTACCTGTGTTGGAGTTCATTAAGAATTTTTATACAAATGCATCTCTGGCCTTTCCTTTACCGTGTAGTTAAGGCTTTCCCCTGAATATCCAGCTATTGGTTTGCCACAGGTTTTTCCATAGCTAGAGAATGAGAAGTACCAGAATAAAGAATCACCAAGGATTGAATTTACCCTTGAGAAGGCCTGTCATAGATCTTCATGTGCTAGTTCCTAAGCTAAAGCTTTCAACCTAAAAATAAGAATGAGTGACTATTTCAGCCTCTATCTACATTCACTCTAATATCAGACCAAACACCAGAAGGGAATCTTATTTTAAAACACCGACCTGAAGAAACTAAGGGGTTAATAAAAAGAACTGTGGAAATTACTAACCAAGAAGATGTGTTCTTTTGAAACATTTAAAAGAGGATAAAACAGAAAATAAGGAAATGTAGCTGAAACTATACCAATCTAGGAATTTGGTTTCACCTGCTGTCTTCATGTGAGGAAAATGTGTTGGGCTTTCCTATGATAACTTCTAAATAAGATCTGCCAAGAGAGTATTTCAGAGAGGATTTTCACATGCACGTGATATTTATACAGTGTTAAAAATAATGCTCTGTAGCTTGTGGAGTAGGATGGAACGAGAGGAAGTTTGACAAGAATACCACAAGCTGGTTTCTGTCCAGCTCTAAAAATTATACAGTAGGGACATGCTTCATGCAGCCAATGACTAGGAGTAATAAAATGTGTGTGTGTCATTGCCAGTAATGTCAAAACCAAACAAAACTAGTCACTCATTTTATATCTCTTCTAGAAGTAACATTAGTATCCCTAGCAAAGGTTAAGGCAAAATTCTTCAAGAAGGTTAACTTTATTTCCCAAGCTTGTGGTCTAAAAACTCAGTGTTTGAAGCAATGTTGAAAGATTCTCTTTTCTGTAGTACTTTGGGTCCTGATGCAATAATTTCCCAGGAAAGTTATTTTATTCTCTGTGACAGAAAAGCATGCATCCACCACCAGGTGAAAATATGGGAACTAATTTAGTTGCCATCAGGCAGCAGTGGGAATCAGGTGAGCCAGCCTTGCTCCTGCATGCTCCCAGGCTGGTGGCCTCAGTGCTAATTTACTTCTGGAGATGTGAGTAGCATTGCCTATGACTGAGCCATTTTGAGATTTTTTTCCAAGGGTCTGCTGTGACCTCTGTCATATGTAAGTTTTATGCATATCAATGAGAGTAGAGATTATCATAATATGTAGTCTGCATCTTTTGTGGAAGTTGATTTGTACTGATACTGTAGCAAGTATGTGATAGTGTAGGTGCTGTGCTTTTTCTAAAATACTGCATCAGTTAGGAAATTAGGGTGGCTCTCCTATGAGCCTTCAGTAGCAGGTATTAAATCATCTCTATCAGAAGTTGTAAAGGATTGAGGTATTTCCCTAAGGAATTGTTTTGGTCATAGAGCTGGAAACTTACTTGAAAGAGAATTTATATTCTAGACTTATGTATACTAAACAAAACTGCTTATGCAACCGCTGGATTCATTAAGTCAATTCCTATGGTGTCTTAACAGGAAATAAGCTCTTAGAGTATATCCTTCCTGTGTGTGTGTATGATGGGTTTGGGTTTGGAAGGAGCATGGTTTTGTCTAGGAGAACTAATTGTTTTTGTAGAACTTGTTTTATGGATCTTTCAGTGGCTGAAATTGATGTAATAGTTAATAGTATTGATCTCATTTGGGAAAACAGGTCAGAAATTCCTTTGTATTAACACCTCTTCCTACAGGGATAAGGAAATGAGCATCATCTTCTTAATAAGAAATAGCAGCTCCATAGTTACAATGAATGTGAATTAAATTCATGGTGAGGGTAGTGAAGGATTTTCAAGAGCTGTTTTTCTTTTCTTCTCCTTGCCTCTCTTGTTGTATTTACCATGGAAAAAAAATCTTTATTTCAAATTTCAAATACAGCTAGACAAAAACAATTTGATCCTTTTACTTAGCACATTCTAACTTCACAATCTTCCTTTTTTTGTTGTTCTTTTCCCTGATAGTTTGTGCAATATGACTATACACTTCATGTACTCGATAGTTTCCAGTTCACGAGTGTCTAATTTTAAGTTTTCAAGATGTGTTATTTTTAACTGAAGTGGTAGCATTGTTTTTCCTTCAAATCAATCATGGTATTTAAATTCTGTTATGAACTTTTAGATTGGTGTCTTAAAAATGACTTTCAGAAGCACTCAGGTGTTTTCACAAACATCTCACTACTTAGATGGCTCCTCCCAGAATTTATCTCTGCTCTTTGGTAGTTTTTTCTGCTCCATTTTTTTTCTTTTTTTCTTCCTTTTCCTTACTAGTTGCTCATACATTGTTTTACTTCTCTGGCTCCTGCTGACAAAAGATAAAAAATTTCATTCTAAATGGCATTGCTTTTGACCAGTCTTCTTTTATTTTAGAGTGTGTTTGTCTTGCAAAATGTTGCATTTACAAAAAACAAAAATCAAACTTTTCTCTAGACTCTTTTGGATAGTCACCTGAATAGTAGTTATCTATAAGTGATTATGTATATCTCACAGACAAGGAATAATATGCTAACAGAGAAATATTTATGCTTTTAATATTACATGGGTTTAGGGGCATGTGTAATATTTAAAAAGCATTACAAAATCCCTAAAACTAAAACCTAAACAGAGTGCAGCACTGAATTTTTGTCTTTAGGTACTTTCCTCTGGTCTCTTGCTAGTTGCTGGAAATTGAGACATACAGAATATGTAATTGTATGTTTGTGGGTAAATAGCTTTTTGACAGAAGAGGAAACTTATGCAGTTTAAGTGGCAAGTGTTATCAGGTGTCTTTTGTACAGCAGGATTTTCAAATGAAAAGCATGTTTACAATAGATTGTCAGGTATGAAGGCTGTGACCATTACGCTCTGTCATGAAAGTTGGTGGCAATTTTGCTATTGATTTTATTGGGAATGGTCAGAGGTTTTTTGCCAAGGACTTACAATTCTGCTTTCAAAGTACTAAGTAAAAAAATGTAACCACTATGGTTTTTCATTGAAACCTTGCCTAGACTTAAATGGCTTTTAAAGCATATTTTTATTAGCTGCTATTTTCATGAACTGGTAAAGTTCTTTCTCTTTGGAATAAGTTGCTGAGATTGTGGGTGTCCCTCCCTCCCAGTTAATGTTGTCAGCCAAATGCCATTAAATAAATCTGTACCTCTTTTCTCTCTTAGGGCTTCTTTTTGCTTGCTTTTTTTTAATCTCTCTCTCTCTCCCCCCATATTTCTCTCTTTCTCTCTGACTTGCGTGTGCGTACACACACACACGCATCCCCCCTGCCCTCCTCCTCCTTTTATTTTTCCAGCTTGCAGGCTTGTGAAGTAAGTCCTAGCCTGTCAAACAGTCTGGTGAAATTTAGGTTGGTTTTCCATTCTTCAGCTACAAGTTAGGGAATAGAAAATGTAATCAGTAAGAATTAGATGCTTGAAAATGAAAAATATTTTGAAGGTAAGAAACTAAATAAGTTGATAATTATGCTGTAGTTATCTACTGATGTTGTATACCTCTTTCAAAAGGTTTTTTAACCTATTTAAGAAGAGTAATCTTATATTTTAATTATTGGTGCCTTACTAGACTTAAACTGTCTGGGAGAAGCAGAACTTGGAAAGGAGGTATGAGCTGTAGTAAAGAAATCTCAGGAGCAGCCAGGTTGAGAAAAAAGTCTTTACACTGCAAGTTTGTAATCATGCTGTTTTGGAACTATATGCCCCAAGGAGGAGATCACTTTGGTGAAAGGGTAGGATTTGTTTGGAGATGGGTAGATTGGTTTCCTTGTGTCTGGTCAGTCCTAAAAGTGGAAATTTTGCAGGCACTGTAACTAATTTCCTGTTCTTTTTTAATTTAAAGTCATGTGTTCAGAGGAGTTGGCTGCCTGCCCATATGCTCCCTCACCTTTTCTTCAGAGTATCTGGTTTCTGCTCCCTTTCCTGATGGACACACATGTTTTTAGACCTGTTAGTCCATTGCTTGTGCCCATGTAGACCATTTTGTCAGCCTAGGGAAAAAAAAAAAGGCCTGAAAGGGTATGTGAATAATACTCTAAGTGTGTTTTCTTTCTATATTCCCAAAGCTCTGTATAAAGAATACTTAAACCCTGGTTTTCCAAATACTGTCAGTGTCTTTTAAATACAAGAAAAAGTTGGAAAAGAAAACCATTATTTTTTTCATAGGTTCATGGTTAAATCATAGCTCTGGATGTTGTTTAGACAGCTTGCAGCTGAAGAATATGTTTAGTAAAAGACTCTTGTAGTTTTATGTAAGCTTCTTTTTCCCCTGCGCAAATAAGTGGTAGTGCTGCATGAAATTGTGTAGCTCTAAAGAGCAGAAAAAACAATGAAATCAGTGCAGCCATTTTCCGTTTGTTCCCTTTCAATATATCTAAGGTTCGACTAAATGGATATTGCCAAAGTTGTAAAAAATAATTCTGTTTGTGACATCAGATCCACCCAGGGAGTTAAATGTCTCAGCTGTTTGGCTGCTTGGTAGCACCAACACTTGGTAGTTTTTGTGACTGAAATACTTGCCTAATACCTCTGAGTACAGGTGACATAGTGATAAGTAATTTCCTGAAGTGTGAGCTGGATTTTGAAACTACTGATTGACAAGCAGCTGTATAACTTTACAGAGGTTACATTACTGGCAATCTTAATCTTGGCTATTAATCATTTTACAATGCTAAACTGTCTTTACCATTAGAGCTTTCTTCTTAGTATCTTACCTAAATCTTCCATGCAACAATTTTAGCTTCTTTCTTCTTGCCATGTCTGTTAGGGGTGTGGAGAGTAGAGGTATTTTGTCTTTTTCTCTGGTGGCAAGCTTTAGCTACACAAGGGTGCTACTAAGTCCTACCTAAATGTCTCTGCTAAAATAGAGAAGATGATTCATTAAATCTTTCAGGTTACACTTGCTAGACCAGTTCTCATTCTTTGAAGCTGGTCCCTTCTGTGCTCTCTCCCTTGTTGGTCTGAAGGGCTCTGGGCATAGTATCTCTGTGGGGGCCTTGCTGATGTTGGGCAGAGCACAAGTTAGTGTGTCTTTCAGTTGATAATTTGATTTGTTTACCCCTATATGGCTGTTACCTTTCTGTAATGTTATGATACTGCTGACTCATGCCTTGGTTCCACAGGCAGCCCTGGGACCTTTGGTAGCAGAGTAAGCCATTTATTTCACATTATTGGTGTATGTAATGATTCATGGTCAGGTGTGGTGTGCTTTCTTGAAATTGTCCCTAGTGACTAACACCCCTGTGTTTACCAGGCTATCTCTCCAGTTTAAGACCAATTGGAAGTTTAAGCCTGTTCAGTGCACTAATGCTCCAACCAGATGAACGTGGCCTGATGATATATAAAAATCATTCTCTGTTTCTCTGCCCAAATCAGTACTAAAAATAGTGATTATTGCTGTGCTGAGGACAGTACCCTGCAAAACATCTCTTGATCCCTTTTCATGTTTGGGCATAGTTAGTTTATAAGAATGCCTTTTTCTCGTGTTTTGTAGTCATTTTTCATTTTCATTTATGCTGTACTTCCCTAGTTTGCTAGTACAAATATCTCACGAAACAACATCAAACGATGTAACGAAGTTACAAGACTGTTGGCATCCACTTACTTCCTTTTTTCCTGGTGACTTGTGGTCTGTTGTACAAAGAGATTAGGTTGATTTGACTTAATTCTTGACAGGTCTATGTTGGCTGTTAACCATCTTGTCATGTTTTGATTAACAAAACAAAAGTATTTTTATGTGAGAGGATCAATAAGGTTTTCCCTATACAGCATAATCATCTTGTTCCAATAAATACATATTAGTTGCATTCTTCTGTTATCTTCCCTTACCCAAAAAGTAACTGCTCTTGGCCACTTAAACCACCAGTTTTGGGCAATGGTACCATGTTTTCTTGCTACTCAGCAGACTATTTCCTTGCGTGCAGTCCAGGTTCCCCACCCATGCTGCTAGTTTAGTTATGGCCGTAAACTTAGCCTAGTAAGTGAACTCCTTTGCTGAGCTGTTGAGCCCACATACACAATATCTGTCAGGCACACATACCTGTGTGTCCTCCACATTTCAGCCCCTGCTAATTTTCTAGTGGGTAGAGGAAGCTGAGGATAACTCTGTGCTGCACTTCAAGCACTTTGTGCCTGAGGAGGATTTATCCGTATGCTCTACAGCAATGTGCATGTGCAAAAGTGGAGTCTACAAAGGAAGGCCTTCAAAGGTACAAATCATCTCCTGGAGAGTGTTCAGTGCCTTTTGGGCACTGCCAATGATCTGGTCTAATGTGCATTGAATGCTGTGTGGCATCCATTCTGTTGTTCAGGATGTAGTTAAAGGAGACAGGAACATGCCTGGGTCATGCATGAATCATTATTGCATTTCTCAACCCTCAGACATATCTTCTATATTAGTTCAACTCAGAAGTGTAAACTGTAGGAAATACTTTTTCTACTGGACATGTGATGTAAAAATAAGCATGTCTGTTTTGCATCTCCCTGCTTACATATTGACCTGATTCAGGGTCTCTACGGGTAGGACTAATGTGGTTTTTAATCACAGGCCTTTGGGATTTTCCTATATACTTGCAAGGTTATCTAACTCCCTCTTTCTCTCTCTTTATGGAGAATCTGGTGGATTGCTTCTTCCAAAGGAGTCTCTGCTATTCTGTGGTTTTTGTCTTGTATCAAGACCTCAAAAAGTTTCATAGTCTTCTCAAATGTTTGGCAATGGGCAGATAGGCATCTTGCAGTTTGTTTGTGGGGTTTGGCATGGGTTTTTTGGTTTTGTTTAGAGGGGGTAGACTCAAACAAAACCAGGAGCCTGTTGATTACTTTGCTCTAGTTCACACAGCTTTCCAGGGACACAGGTCCAGGAGTAGCCTCCTTCACAAGATGAGCAATTGAATGGCCGACACAGGGCATACCACAACTTTCCTTCATTCTGTGCAGAGCAAAGGTGCCTTCTCCTTTCTCTCCCTGTTGTGCATCTTGCTCCTGTCTTGTCAGGAAGTGATCATTAATGCTTGTAATCTGAAGGGTCTTCATCCCTTTTTAAACTCACCTAACCTGTCCCTTATGTGGGAAAGTCACAGCAGGATTATTTTAATCTCCTGTTGACAGTGGTCCAGTAATGAAATTTCTGATGCCAGTATCTCTGAAGAAGAGCTCTTTCTCTAGTAATTGCACTGGATAATGGCCATATGTTGTGATGTTGCAAAAGGCAGAAGCAAGAGTAGTTGACCTTAAGCATTTGACCTAACAAGACCAAATCCTTTATTGACTCTAAAACAAGTGCTTGGTCATATGCACAGCATAATGAAACATAGTGCAGTAATGTAACCAGGGGAGGGATGTGCTGCTGAAAGGAATCAAGTTCATGGAAAAGCCCTGGACAATTTAAACACACAAGCAAGAGAAGAGAGAGCCAAGTGACTCTTGTGTTTTCTCAGGCCTTAGCAATGGAAGGGATAAATGAGAAAAAGCAGCGTCGACATCCCCATGTCTGCTTCTCTGTAGTGCTGTATATCTTATTCCATACTTGTATAATCAGCAGAACTTCTGGTTAATGCAGTGGGAATCCATTTAGTGTCTTTAAATGTTGTCAGCATTATCATCCTAATGGACTGAATATGTTTTGATTTACAAATGCTGATCTTAATGAGCAAGGGGCAAGCTGCAGCATACTGGAGATTATACTTAATTACTGAACCACACATTCATCTGTTTATGTGAATATTGGCATTTTCAACAGTTGTTTGTTGTTTCTTTTTTAAATGGCCCAAAACATTCTTAAATAATGCTGATGTTACCTACTTCCAGCACACAGTTCCTGAAAACAAACAGTTCAATATATTGCTTTTAGGGCAAACATTTTGTGGTTGCTCCTAGCCTGGAGTTTTGGGAAAATTAGGAAATCACTTAGAGGAACTTATAAATCAGTGTAAAGGGACTTTCAGATTAAAGAATGCTTCTTCAACCATGACTGTGGCTGATAATAAGATGTTATAATCTGGTCATGTAGAAATTACTATGTTAATGTTGGGGGATTGGGGGCAGGAGAGAAGGAGGGGCAGGAGAGGAAAGGGCAAAGTGTACTTTTTACCTTATGTTCAGATTCTGTCCCTGGAGGTTCTGGGTTCTGCAGGATGGATCTGGAAATTGTCTTTTACTGATTTTTTGCAGTGTCATTAATTTAGTAAAAAAACCCTAGAATAAAAAGCAGTTGTTCCCTACAGTAGAATACATTTTAGTGACCAGTGGAAGCAGACAATGGCATCAGTATGTAGGTGTGGAAGAATATTTCTGACTTAGGAAACTGGTTTATTCCTATCAGTGATCTTAAAAGAAGCACTTCAAGATCCTCAAAACTGTGGGTTTCATTTTTTTCTTCTGCTCTTAAATAGAAGCTTTCTTCTAATTTTCAACCTACATTTATTACTGATTTGCTATTCCTTTTAAAAACAGAAGAAAAACAAACAAAAGGATGACTTTTAGTTTAAGTAGGTTATTGTCTAGAAAGAACAATGGCAACACAGTGCCCTGTGCATAGGCTCGAACATGGATATATCTCCTTGCACATGGAGATGAGTTGCAATAGTAGTCCCCATTTAGGGTCTCTGTTCTGATAGCTGGAACAAGGAAAGCTCTTCCGGTGTCTTCTTATAAACTGTGCTGTTCAAATCCTCCAAATCCATGAACATCCTGATAACCCTCTTCTTTGCTCATCTAAATTTGAATGTGGGTTTATTCCAGATGAGTTTTTAATCTGGTATTCAATGAGATGTCTAGCTAGCATACATTTTCATATCTCTACGAACACTCTAGTCTTTTCCTGTGATGAGGTATTTAATTTCTCTGATTTCCTTTCTACCTCTCCTAGAGTGTAAGTTTTTGGTGTTTTTCTTTTAAAAAATCATATACAGTGTTTTACTCTCTGTGGAATGTTCTTGGACAGTGCTGTAGATGATAAGTTATACCAGGTGTTCTAAACTGTGTCTTGAAGTTTTTAATTACAGGTCCAATCTGTGTGTATACCACTGCTGGCCTTTTCAGTTTTTGCTTACAGCACTTACAGCAGAATTTTTTAATTGGCAAGTTTGATAGCCATGTGTGTTACATAAACAAGTAGGGGTGCCAAATCTGATCCATGATAGTTATAATTTTTTTAACTTACAGATCCCAAAGCAGGTACTACTGTCCCTGCCACTACTACTTTCTTAGATAAAGTAAATGATTTTAAAGTCAGTTTTGCAGGACTGCAATTCTTGGCAACAAAATAATTTTGAACACTAGCAAAGAAATTTATGGATTTCAATTACAGCTTGTAGTGTATCATAATTCTACTTTTATACCCTGTGCAGTTCAGTGTTTTGTATTTTTAATGGGTATAGAACAGTAATCATAAAAGTGATTCAAAATGCACCCAGTAATTACAGAGATTTGCTGTTGCTTTTGCATTAAAATGATGGTGATTTACAATCAGCCAAATTGCAGTCTGTGGTTTTACTTCAGATGCTCATGCTATTACACTGCTTATTAGTTATGGTCAGTGATTTAGAGCTTAAGAGCTACACGTTAGAAAGTTGTAAAATTAGTTATTCTTTAATAGATGATAACAGTAAATTTAAAAAAAAAAGACTTTATATTAGTTGTAATCTTGTTTATTAAAGAATACATATGTAGCCCTTTGCATCTCCTTTTGTTGCTAAAAATTAACTACAAGTAAAATTAATTAGTTGGACTACAACAGCCAGAGTCACATATATTTTTTATTTTTTTTGTCTAAGTTTCTCTTATGGTCCAAGAATTTTAAGGTTAGCTGCCAGACTCATTTCTGTCTAGCAAGTAATGTAAATCAGTCCTTTTCTTCATCCCTTCCCAGACCCCAAATGCGTATCTAGGTATATATGAGTCATTGTAAAGGTAGCTAATATACTGAAATTCTGAGCACTTAAATGATATAGAAAGAAGGAAGACTATTTTAGCTGTAAATACTTTTTAAATGCCTTTGGAATAAAGCTAAGAATATGGAGGACTTTTGCTCACATTTCTTCTTTCTGATTATTTTCTTGCTTTCCTGAATATTTCCTCTTTTTTTGTTTGTTTTGTACCTTCATGCATCAAAACTCAAGGATAACAGACAACTGAACTATTGTTTGAAGGGAGACTACAAGAAAGGCAGAGACTATATACAAGAGCATGTAGTGATACGGCAAGGGGGAATGACTTCAAACTTGAAAGATTAGGTTAGATACTGGGAATAAGTTCTTTACTGTGAGGGTGGTGAGACACTGGAACAGGTTGCCTAGAGAAGCTGTGGATGTCCAACCCTGAAGCATTCCAGACCAGGTCGGATGTGGCTTTGAGCAGCCTGGTCTAGTGGAAGGTGTCCCTGCCCATGGAAGGGAGGTTGGAACTATGTAATCTTTATTGCCCCTTCCAACCCAAACTATACAATGTTTTTCTAATTCTGAGTTGGGCTCTGCAGTTGAGAACTCTGAGTTAAAGCTGGTTTAACAATCATGTGTTTCTTTAGAATGTTCTCAAGCATTAGCATAAACCTGGATTTTAACAAAGATAAGATAGTGATCAGGTACATTAGCAGTCAAGTCACAGTGTGAAATGTACTGGCATAGTTACTGATTATATACCTATTAGTTAGAAATACTGACTGAAAAGCTCAAAACTAGAGAAGTTTCTGAACTGTTGGAAAGCAGTGCTTTGTTTCTACAAGCTCTCATGCAGGACCCCTATTATTTTTGACCAATAGCATTACTAGAATAAACTTGAAGTGTTTTATTTTAGCTTGTGTTTTACATGGACTCTGTAGTTGGCGAAGGTTTTGGTCACTGTCTTGCATTAACAGTTGAGTTCATATTACTGATGCAAAATATCCCAAAGTGCTGGTCTTTAGAAGTTCTTCTTGTCAAGAGTCTTCATCTGAAAAAGGGGTTTGAAATGTGTCAAGAGTCACCTCAGTTGCTTTGGGATTTGCACACTGTGGCAGAGTCTTTCCAGCTTAGTACCTTGTTTAGGTGGCTATGATTGTGTGAGATAGGGAGCATCAGAAATTTACAATAGCAAAATGTTATCTTTTTTCTCCTGGTTATGTACTTATAAAAGCAAGCAGGAGAGATGAAACCCAAACACTCCCTTGAATTGTTTTTTCCCACTAGAGGTTGTTGGATATCTTTTAGTTAAAATTACGCATCTGAAATGTTGAATTTGGATTCTTCTATGCTGAGTGAACTTCTGGTTTCTGATGAGACTCGGCCCAGGTTCCCTGCAGAATCTCTATGGTCTGTAAAGGCTCATCTGTTCATTTCTCCTTCTCATCTTCTTCCTCACTAGAGGACCTGAGAATACCTAGCTGGTATCTGTCCCCAGTTTCTGCAGCCAAGCTCTGATGTACTTTTGAAGCCCAGGTGGTTTTCTATGGTGTAGCCAACACTCCAGTGTTTGAAGTCCAGGAATTGTTAGGGTGAGGAGTTTGCCCAGGAGCCATATATCCTGCAACCCCTCACTGCTGCTCAGTGCAACTGCATTCTTGCATGACTAAAGATGCCTTTTGCCAAATTAGATTTTAACTACTGTATTTTCACTGCATTAACTGACATAGTTTGTATTAAAATTAGGCCTTTAAACTGGTTGTGTTTAAACAAACAAAACCCCAACACCAAGCTTTTCTTCAGGCAGTTGATTTTAAATCTACATTACCTTCCTGTTGTCCAAGCGCGGGCACACACGCACACACACAGACACAGACGCATGCTCCTCTTTTTATGAGAAGGTTTAGTTTTGATTTCTATTAGTCTCGTGACATGAGCCAAGTCCTTGGTCTTGCAAAAGTGGACAGCATAAGTAGATGGACTAGATGGAGAGATGAGGACATAAGTAATGGGAGAATTCTCAAATGCTTCTTTAGAGTCAGGGTTTGCCTCTGCCTCATTAAAATATGTGACCCTCTGTCCTGTGCAATGTAGATTCATTTTTTGTGAGCAGGATTATTTCAGCCAAGTATTAACTGGAAGGAATAGCAAGTGATGGATGAGTAGCCAACGGCCCTGGCAGAGTCCTTTGCTCAAACAAGCTTTTATGTCATTTGTCAAGAGAGTTCAAGCCTCCTTGTTTCAAAATAGCTCTGGATTTGTGGAAATAAAACTGTTGTTCAGTTTGTTTTTTGTTGATTTGTATTGTGCTGGATGGGTTAATACTTGCTGCTAATAATTCAATGGTTTCTCTGTTTAGACTCTGTTTTCCTGTAGTACAGGAAGGACAGAAAAAGTAAGACCTTAAGTTCCCAATAAGCCTGTAAAGCACGAACATCTGCTGGAGTCATGAACTGTGTATTGACTGTGTTTGCTAACAGGGCAAAGGCAGCTGATCATGATCGTCCTCTTAATTACTTTGTCAAATGTCACTACAGTTCCATGTAG
>NW_008665509.1:21439-23664 GCF_000695815.1 Acanthisitta chloris
AAAAGAGGCATTAATGACAAGGAAATAAGATAAACAGCAAGCAAAAATGGGATAGATGGCCAGTGTGTATGCTGCAGCTCCTTAGTTTCATTTAATCCTAACTATCAATTGTCATGTTGAGTTCTTTCTTGATAAGATCTCAGTATCTTTTTTCCTACCAAAAATATAGAGTCTGAAGTTCTAGTTTTAAAGGCTGTTGGCCTTTTACCCTGCTGGTCCTTACCCAAAGTGAATGTAGGTCAGAGTTTCAGTTTGTGTGTTTCTTCTGACACTTTTCCCTAGCATTGCACTCATCCACCTAATATTGATACTATTTTTTTAATATGTTTTTAATGAGTGCTTTTATGCAGCAAGATGAGAAAGAGGTATACTTTGCAAATGTGAGTGTCCATTCTACATTTTGGTAAGCTGGACTTCAAATGAATCTATTACTTGAAGCTCAGCCTGGCAATAGAAATTACATTGGAGGCCTTTGGGTCTTCAAGGGGCAGTAGTAATCTGTACCTAATCTTTATGTTAGCAGAATCAAAGATATGTTATTACATTTTTAACCCTGAGTTACTTATAATAATCTACTCCAATTGGGGTTGAATGTGTAAGCCAAAAGTGTATTATATCACGCTAATTTTATATTGATCATTTAGCTTGTGAAGCTTGGATAAGGTATTTGTGATCTGTAAGGCAAAAATAGACCCATGACACTTTTTACAATCATGACCTCTGACCTCATGAAGGCAAAGTGAGACTTTTTCAGGTTAAAGCCAGCTAGATGATAGCAGTACTATCACAGTTTAAACTTCAGTGTTGACTGTAAAATTCTGCCAGGAATTTTCTGGACAGCAAGGTGCATATGGTAGGTAGATATACAAGTTACACTTTCACTGTTTTGGAGCTGAGCTTAGTCTTTTCAGTTTAAGTACTGTTGAGTCCTCTGAGCATTTCTCTCTGTGGGAGTATGACAGTAATAGTTTCCTGTGCAAAACAACCCACTACAGCTGTTTGTTAACACTTACTATAAAAGTGACTGCCTTCAGTCATGCTGAATTATGTTAGCCTTTTAAAATGAAATATTCTGAAACCAGATGCATTTACATACGTTAGCTGAAGCTACCTAATTAGCTTAATTAAGTAGCTTAATTAGCTAAAGCTTCATTGTTCTATGGAGTTAGACTGCTGGGTAAACCTGTGGGCTCAAAAATGGTGTTTGAAGTACCTGGGCTAAACTAGTGTAGGCAGGGATGAACTGACTATTAATCCTGGAGTAAAAGATGACGTGGAAATTACTGAAGGTAGAGGTGGGGTTTGTCTCTGTATATAATGAAGATCTTTAAGTTTGCTAGGATGTATAATTTTCTCCTATGAAGTCTTAAATGGACTTTATTTGAACAGTTTTTCTTGGTGTCAAATACAAAACATGAGTTTGAACAGTGCCACAGTGACAGCATAGGAGACGGGAGTGTAACTTGTTGGTGTAGTTTGATACAACTTATGAACAAAAGGTCCAGTCACTTTTATTGACTTTTTACATTATCAATTCCATATAGTTTGCTTGGGAGCTCTGTTAGGTGCCTGCAAATGGCACTCAGGATGCTAAGGATCACCAGTAGTGGAAGCTGCCACTCTTTCACTACTGTTTCAGGTGTCTGGGCAGTCTCAGTTAGCTGATGGTAGAGCAGCAGCTTCTCTCTGATGTGTGAGAGCAGCATGCCTGAGGCAGTCAGAGTGCTTGCACCTGCAGGCTGAGGCTGTGCTGGGCTTCTGTGCCCTTTCATAGCAAGTGCAGATGCAAAACAGGTAGGCAATGTGCTGCTGTGACCGCATGTGACTGTGTGCTGACCTTCTCAGACTGTCCAAAGGACTGTTGCTTTCTTCTAGGGCAGGTTCTTCTGTAGGGATGTTGAAGTGTTCTGTCTGTGTGCATTATCTACATTATAGAGAATGTAAATTTTAAAGCAGGATGTGTGGTAAATAATACTGTCACAAGATATATCTATGGAGACTTTAGGAAAACTGAAACACCACATTATTTGCTTGTGGGATAATTCTTTAATTATTTTAGATATAGTCTCAGAACTGCATCACAGCCATACTCTCTTCTGTTTATAATTGAATCAGAATTTTCATTTCTTTGTCCTAGAATGACTTCTGTAATAGACTTCTATATTCAATTTATGCAATGATGTGATGAAGTGAGAGAAAGAGAATAGCTGACACCACTCTCTTTC
>NW_008665509.1:23685-30615 GCF_000695815.1 Acanthisitta chloris
ATACACTGCAAATGATCTGTTTGAACATTTTATGAGTTTTTTATTGTATGTTTCTCAATGAGCATGTAATACCAAAGCATGCAATGCTCTACATGAGCAACCAGAATATTGAAGCTTATGTGGTAAAGGTCTGAAAGGGAGGTAAGGCATTGTGTTGTGCTTTTGTTTACTTACAAGTTCTAGAAAAGTTATTAAAATACGGAAATTGAGTGATAAAGGGAACATGTGAAATGGCAGCAGCTGGCATGGACTTAATTCCAAGTGTGATCTTGTGATCATAGTAATTGTCTACATTATTAATGCCTGATGTATTGATTCCTACAGCAATAGTGCTGTCACTCATCTGTGAAGCAATTTATAGCAGACTTTATGTAGATACTTTATTTCAAAGATTGGCCTAAATGTAATTGTAAAAAGTGCAGTTTTAGAGGCTGAGTTGGATCCAGACACTTGACAGCTCAGTCCAAGGACTAAGCTAAGCTTAGCTTCAATACTGAATGTATTAATTCGAAATTGTGCCTGTTGTAAATAAATGGCAATATTGTTTTACTCTGTTTCCTTCACCAGCACCACTTGTTTCAGAAAACCTTGTAGATAAATGATGAGTGTATATTAGGGGCCATATGGATGGAGAAGTAGTGTTGAAAGCCAGAGTAATTTATTACGATCAGCTTGTTCCTGGAACGGGTGAGGTAAATCATTAGTTGCCAAGGACATCTCACGAGTGTGCAGAGAGGCAATATATTAACTGAGGAGAAAGTAGACCAGAACTTTAATATTCTCTTGTCCGAAGTATAAATGACTGGATATAAATGGCAGGATACTCTGCCTTACAAGGAGTAGGGAAGATGTTGTGTTGGGTTTGTTGTTGTGGGAAATGTATTTTTTTGTGAGCAGCTACGTTTTATTTGTCCTGCTACTTGTCTCTGATACACAAATGAGTTCTTTGGAGTTTGCATCCCCTGTTTGTTCTTTAGGCAAAGTTTTCTGCAGCTAACTATAATCCTAAAACTTCAGAATCCTACGGCTTCCCTTGTCCAAATTTTAAAATCTAGTGTTACACTTAATTGGATAGTACAGATGCATTTTTTTCTGACAATATTTTAGTGAAGCAGGATTTTCATTAAGTATGTGGGATTTGATACTACAGGATTTTTTTAGTGTTTCAGTTTTTTACACTACACAGCTACAATTGTCATAGTTTTTGAGGAAGAGTTTAAATGGCCAATCTAGAATAGAGTACTTAATTTTATTTAAATAAGTCTGTCCATAAAATTGGTGCGCTGTATTTTAGGGTTTATTTTGTCTTTACCCATCAGGGAAGTGATGAGATTCTTGAGATTCTTTGCTGGAAAATGGAAGTGATAGGCTTTTTTTTTCCCTTTGAAATAAAAAAAAATAAAATAATTAGTTGGTGTTGATGCAAGACCTGCAAGCTAAGGAATGTGGGAGATGGGAGTAAGGGGTGTGATGGGGTGGAGGCCATTCAGAGGAGTCATTACAAGTTTATTCTTTCTCTTTTGGAATCTAAGAAGGAAATGTGGCAGAGTAAAAGGAATACAAGGAAGGCTGAGATTAAAGTATAGGTTAGTATAGACATCCCGTGCCCAAATACAAAACCTAGTGTGTGCTTGATTGTGGGGGTTTTTTTTGGGAGAGTTTGTTTCCTGTTATGGGGAATAAATAAAGCTGTGGCCTGCCATATAATGAATGTGAACAACGAATGTGTGCTGAATAGATAAATGCTCTTGGATAAGAAAGTGACTATTTGACTTGCTTTAGGTAAGTGGGATCTTCTAAAGCACATCTATGTTCTATGTGTTTGTTTACACCTTTAATGTTTGCATATGACTATTCCAAAATAAACTTGGGTCTTGGCAATGCATGGATGGCTGTCCCTCTGCTGACAATCTAAACCCCTTATGATCAGGATTTGTTACAACTGATTGCCTCCAGATCCTCTTCCAATCTGTTGTGAACAACAGCAACCTTTTTTCCTCGTTGTCTTTCTTACTTCATACACCCCAAACTAGGTCTCTACTGCAGCTAGCACACAAAATGCATCACATAAAGTTTCCAAGGAACTGTTCTTGTTATGTTTGTAGAATTCTGAAATTAAATCAGACCTTTACTGCTGCATGGGATCTGAAATGTTGAGATTTCCACCTTATTGAAATACTCTAGTTGCAACAGCATCGCAAGTTATGGTTCTAACTGTGCTTTTCTTTATACTCTCAAACTGACTTCTGTAGGTGATGTGAAGACAATTTCTACATGTTGCTCCTTATCTCAATAATTTTGGGAATGAGTTTCTCCCATTTCATAATGCCAGTTGTGATAATTTGTTGCAGATGCTTGTTGAGTTGCTATGGAGCCCAACCAGAGAATGGTGCCTCCCAGGATTTCCATTTGTCCTGACAAGTTTACAACCTTTTTGTTTAGGAGCCTATTTGGCTGAGAATCTCAGGTCCTCATGTTTCCAGCCTTTCTATGTAGAGTGGTATACTTGGGAAAGGAGCTGGCTTCTGGGTCCTTCTGGCCTAAGAAATCCATGTGAACATAAGGCAGCAGAGGAGTTTGATTGTATTGATTGTCTTAGGTGCACTGATAGTCAAGTATTTCTGCTTATCAATTTAGTGTTTGTCATAGAAGAGGAGTATTTTTTCCTAATGCTATTTTTATCATTTTCTGTCTCTTTTGCCTCCTCTCCAGTAGTTTAATAAGGCACCCAGATGACTGAGTTAATAAATAACTTGCAACTTCCTCCAGCTTTGCATACTACTCCAGTTCTCTGCAACCACTGTGTCCAGTAGGCAGTTGTGATTGGCACTGAGGTTTCTTTTCTAAACTACTTAGATCTCCTCTGAATTGCTCAGCCAGTGCTTTCCTGCTGCAGTGGGAGGGAGGAAATGTAATCTCTGATTGGTGTCGAGGAGATACAGTGTCCTGCTGAGGGCTCTGTCATTAGTCTCCCTCTGTGTCTCAAAATCACAAGATTCTTTTCTTAGTGGTAAACTGTCAGTGATTGGAATGCATGTACAGCAGTATAAAGAGGTAACATATGAAACAAGTCATCTCCTGATGATGAATTCAAGAAATATGATGCATCACAGATGGCAGAAGAGCTGTAACAGAGATAAATAGATGCAGTTTAATGCTGTACTTTAAAAAAAATCTTCTCAGTAGCAGATTTCATTGAACTCCTCACTGCCCTATATGTGAAAAAGCAAGGCATTTGGGAATGAAAATTATTTCTTGAGTCTTAAAAACTGACACTAGGAAGGTTTACTGAAGAGGACATTGCTTTTTAAAATCTTTCTTACTTGCTTTTATATTGAAAGGTACAGCAGCATTCCATCTTTAAACAGCTGAAGGACTGTGGTTGAAGTCCTGAAGTCAGGAAAACAGATACATAATTGCAACTGAATGGGATGTTTAATGTGCATTTGTGTAATGTGGGTTTATACGCATTTTTAATTAGCTTTGCATGACTTCAGTCACAGGATGTCATGAAGTTAATCAGTGCACAGAATTTATGCTGTTATCTGCACAAGATTGTTCTGTACATCATCTGTTGGTTTTCCAAGTGGAAGCAGCGGCTCTCAGAAGATAAGAAATTTTTGAGGAGGGTAGATGGAGGAATTGGAGGGTAAAGTGGACCAGCTGTTCATGGGAAACTTTCACAGGGAAAATGGATGATGTTCTGAGCTTGAGCTTACTGATAATGTGAGAGGAGTGTCTTTAAAAAAACCCAAACAAAAACAACCCCCAAACCCCAGGATTAGTCAAGGTAGCATAACTGCCGACAAATGCTTTATTGCAGTAAATATTAGGTAGTTCTCATATCCTTCATAGTTTAGATGTACCAAGTTCAGCCAACAGTGGGTGGTTTGGGAGACTACTGATGAAGAACTAACCTGCTACCTAATGGAGATCTGCTGAAATTATTATTTAACACTGGGGTGACACTCAGGCTCTTGTTTAGCCTACAGCATCTATGATCTCAGGTGTCAGGCTGAAAAATTTCTGCTTTAGTGCTGAGTGTTGTGATATTTGTTAGTGAAAATTATCTTTATGCCAGGTTAGCTTGTGCTGCCATTCTGCTTTACAGACATGCTGATGAGACTGTCTCTTGGACGTGTTATCTGAATAGGCAAGGTAAATGATGAAACAGAAAAGGTGAAGGGTAGAGCTGAACTGGGACTAGATTTTCCAGGTTGATGACTTGTCTTCAAATCTCTGCTGACGGTTGATAAAGGAAATTGGGGACCTTTGTCTTTGCCAGTTCTGTCTTTGATTCAGCAGTTCTGTAATTTTCTTCTGGGAATCTTCTTTTTGGCTGATCTCTAATCTATGAAGCCTGATAGTTTGAAGTGGGACATGGGTTTGTCATAGTCTGCATTTGGTGTTCTGGTGTTGCCATTGTGCCAAGTGACATATGTGGTTTTTTATCTTGCTTGGAGTATGCAGAAAAAACACAAGAATTTTCCTGCTTCCCCCTTCAGGCTAGGAAGGAGTAGGAGTGACAGCTGGATGAGCTGGCTGGCAGCCTCCCAGTTCCTGTCATCTCTCAATGACACAGCTTTTTTTCTCACTTAGCAAATGTAAAGTTTGGAGAGTTGCACAAATTATTTTCAGTGATAGAGTAACCTGAGCATAAATAAAATACTATAATTGACAAAAATGCCTTTGTTATATTCATGTTTTCAAGTCAGCAAAGACTTGGTAATACCTCCCCAGAGAGATGACAGTAGTTCTGCAAAACATAATTACAAACTACTTTGGTGTCTGTGTGCTACTGTTGACTTTTGTTTCTGATAAACAGTGTTTGTTCCTTTTAAGTGACATTGCTGCTCAGTGTCTATGGGGTTTCATGGGAGTTAAGAAAGGGCTGGTACATATTCAATAAATGTGTTTTTCTAGCCAGTGCAATCATATTTCTGAAGAAGAAAAATATGTGCAAATCTAAATTAATATTTACTTGAGTTGAATTAAGAGAGTTTTATTTTCTTTTTCAAGAAAACTAGGTGGGTTTTTTGAATAAATTAATCACTTTCCAACAATGTTTTTCTTACTAAGGGGAAGTAATTATTTTAGTAGGGCTTTGGATTTTTTTTAATCTGTATTATCTCAGCAGTGATACACTCAAGGCTGTGGGAATACTTTTTAATATTGCATGTGATGATTTTTTTCTTGTTCCTTTAATCTGTAGGTTGTGTAATCTCTTGACCTAGATGCCTACTTAGTGAACTGAAAAATGAAAGTACTTGATTATGTAGAAATCTTCATCAGTACATCTCAAGTGTTTTACAATGGAAATAAGTACCATTTGGCAGGTGATGAAACTTATGGATAGTAGCAAATTAAGTCACCTGAATGTGCTTATTAGATCTGTAGAAGATTTGGGAATAAACCACAATTTCCTCTGCCTCTCTTGTTTTCTTTTCAGTAAAAAATACTGCCATTGCAGACAGCTTTTTCCTGACATTTAGGGTTTTTTTTTCCTGAAGAGAATAGATGACAGTTACTGAAAATACTAACAGGTAGCATATGTGCATACATGTAGTGCTATATATTGAGCATGCCTGCTCATGGCTCTTTGCAAATACTAATTATTCTAATTATCTGCAAGGTTACATTTTATTATACATTTGAAATGTCCTTAATATTCCTAATTATATACTATGCTAATATAATTTTAAAATTCAATCAAAGCTGTCTTTTTCTCCAAAGACAGCATCAATCTCCATGGTTTAAAGGAATTAAAAAAATTGAGGAGATTTGGTTTATGGTATAAAGTGAGATTTATCTCTTTGATAAAGTTTTGCATTGTTTTTTTTCTTCTGAGGCTAGTTATTCTTGGCCTCCAGCATAGATCAAAGGGAAGTAATTCTGAAGTGGGATGAAACTTTTATTTCTATTTTTAACATAAATGCCTGAAATACATGATTTGATTTATTACAGCTGAGATGGAATACTTCCATTGTACATACCTTGCTGATGCATCGCTGGTTTATATTTGTTTTTTGTGTGGGTGGGGTCGTCCTACTGACACTCATGGTTAATTACAGTTTGATGTATATACTCAGGTCTTTCCTCCTGTTTTGATATGAACAGACTTTTTCACTCTGAAGTTGTCTGTTTTCCATACAGTAATCCTTGACATCATTCAGTTCTGTGTGAGACTGACCCTCCTGTGTGTTGGTGAACATCCAGTGCTTTGTAACATTCAGAAATTCCACTTGCTTCTTTTTTTCATGTCAGACAAAATGCTGAATCAGTCTTGGGCCCGACCATTGAAAAACACCAGCATCAACCTTAGTTACATTGCATAGTTCCCTTTTCATTATAACCTAGATACATATCTGGCTGCTCTCAAATTCTTGTACTAATCACCCTGCTGTCCCTGTAGGAAACTAGACAAATTTGATGCAAATATGTGAGACTGAACAGATGAGATGTTAGGAGTTCACCAGGACCAGATGATATTCACCAAATGGTACTGAAGGGACTTGACTGTGACATAGAAAATTGCTGAGCTGCTGGCAAAGCTTGGTAACATCCCATTTCCAATGGCCACTGTGCAGAATGTCAGTACTGCTCCCATCTACGAAAACGGCTTAAGTAGCCATTCTGGAAACTAGGGACCAGTAAATTTGACTTCTATCCATGATACCGTGGTAGAGCCTATAATAAAGGGCAAGGTCAGTGAGAAGATGATTAAATGCTTTTGGGGGAGGGTGACCATGACTCAGCTTCAAGTAAAGGGAAATCCAGCAAGGATTTTGAATGTGTACATGGTGTGTGAAGGATGGGAGGGGATCCCATGGACATAATTTTATTAGAGTTTTGGAAAGATTTGCAGTTCTACACCAAACATTGTTAAAGAAATCAATTTGTCATGGAATTGGAAGAAAGAGTGGGAAAGAG
>NW_008665509.1:30639-47965 GCF_000695815.1 Acanthisitta chloris
ACAGGCTTGATGAGTATCTTCTTCAGTGACGTGAAGAAGAACTGAAACAGTAAAGTCCCTCATTGTGTGGATGATGCTGATCTGCCTTTTTGTTTTCATGGATTTATCAGTATTGTTGTTGTTTTATTGGGTTTTTGTTACTGTGAGTGGTCAAATGCTGTGCTGATTTTGGAGAAATGCAAGACAGAGTGGGAAAAGGCATCAGGTAGTGCAGAAAAATATGTAAATAGTGGATTGAGAGGAAGACTAATCCAAATGAGGCCTGTTTCTGAACTTGAAAATGCCAGTAACATCTTGGGAACGTCACAACCTGTCAGAGTGGATTTGCTATTCACCAGATCTTGTGATGTGAAAACTGCAGTGGACTCAAAACTTGTAGGATGTGGGTGTAAAATGGATAAAGAAAGCATTCCTGACACAGCAAGTAGGGAACTTTTAAAACTGTGGAATGGATCTGTTCATATGCCTGCACTCTCAATACTCCTTTCCCATTGCTGCTGCTGGGGACAAAATATGGGGCTAAATGGAACAGTGGTCTGAACCACTGGGACATTTTTCTTCTACAACAAATATCTCTTTGATTTGTGCAGAAATCTTCCTACCGATCTGATGACATTCATTCCTACTCACAATTATGGAATATGGATCATCTAGTTCTCCAAATCCAAGCATAAATCTCTGCCTCAATTAGTTTAAGAGTTCAGGCTTGTTTTGATCATGTATCCTGCCTTCACATTCTCTATCTGCTGCCATTGAAAACTGAGGCAAAGTAGTTTTTGGTCCATAGCTTATCCACCATCCTCTTTTTAACTTTTTTTAGTAACTGCTGAAAATAATCCACTTTATACCTCTTTCAGCAGCCACTAAGCCTTGCTGTTATTAGTTTTCTTTTTTTTCATGAATTTCTATGTGGTAGATTCAGTTACTGAGATAACTGTGCCTTTGTGGCTTCTGCAATAAAATACTGTTCTTCCCTCATATCTTTGTATTTGTGTTTAATATGAATGATACAGCAAATTTTTGGTGATAGTGTGTTTGAATGTCCGACTTGATGCATGCTGTGAGCAGCCTAGCAGTAGGATTATGTATATTATGGAAACTTAATCATAAGTATATGCCTTCCAGGATCATATTTTTGGTTTCCTCTTCATTGGTTACTTAAATGCTTAAAATAGGCTATGACTTGTTCTTTTGACTTCAAAGTGACTTACATTTATGTGGGACTTTTCTTTCTAAGGTTGTACCAGAATAGAATAGGGTCAGATAAAAGTTCTGAGGCTGAGGGCCTTTCAATTTATTATCTACAAGAGCAAACATCAGAGCTTTTTTGTTTTTTGATGTTTCACTTGTATGGTTTTTTTTTTTTAATAAATAATACAATGTGTGCTGTAAACAACCAGTATATTTTCTTTTTTTTTTTACATGTCATCATTTGACTTTTGTCTCTCAGTATCAACTTGATATAAAACATTCTTTTTTATGTGTAGTTTAAAGTTCTTTGTCAAAGAATTCCACTAGTAAAGGATGGATAGTGTTGTTTGGGTTTTTTTTTGTATGTAACAACAAAATACGTTTTAAAAATTGTATGAAAACATTAAAACATTTTCCATTGTATCTCTTGTTTTCCTTAGTTTAGTATTTTAATATCCATTTTTTCATTTAAAAATACCATAAGCAGTAGTTTGAAAAGATGCATGAGTGAAATTATTTTTGTAATCCATCTAGCATTTGTGGTTGCACTACATAATTTGGTAGGACACAAAATCAATTAAGAACAGTCTTATAGTTAACATACTGGCACCAGCAGGCAATTATTTGAAGTGTGACTTTTTTTTTCAATTCCTAAAAACTGTTGGCCTGTCTAATGTAACCTACAATAATAGCATAATGGAAAAAATGAAGGATAAAAAAATATACTTTTACTATGTGTATTCTTTGAAAAAAACTGCTGTGGTCTATAGACAAAACTTATGTTCCTGATAGCAGGGGAAAGTTAAATAAGTCTAGAAATACTCAAAAATATGTTGATTCCTTTTAATAGTAAAATAAGGAGAAGGTGTTCCTAGGTTTTGGAACAGAAAAAGCGATACTCTAAACATCTTTATATCACTGACCAAAGAATTTCACCCAGTTTCACCTGGGTCTCTGTACTCTTCATGGAATCATAGTTTGGGTTGGAAGGAACCTTAAAGGTCATCTTGTTCCAATCTCCCTGCCATGGACAGGGACACCTTCCACTAGAACTGGTTACTTGGTGCCCTGTACAACCTGGCCTTGAGCATCCACAAGTTCTCTGGGCAACCTGTTCCAGTGCCTTACCATTCTCACCGTGAAGAATTTATTCATAATATCTAATCTAAACCTACTCTTTCTGTTTGAAGCGATTCCCCCTTGTCCTGTCACTACATGCCCTTGTTAAGTCTCTCTCTGTCTTTCTTGTAGGCTCCCTTCAGGTACTGGAAGGTCACAATAAGGTCACCCTGTAGCCTTCTTTTCCCCAGACCGAACAACCCCAGCTCTCTCAGCCTTTCCTCATAGGTGTTCCATTACTGTAATTGGTCCTTGTGGCCCTCTTCTGGGCTTGGAAATCTTTATTAAAGTATATGCTCATGCTGAGTCCTCCAGCATAGCAGGTTGGGGCACATACTTATGTGCCATTTAAACTATGTGTAAATCTCTTAGCAAGATTTTTGCTGGTGCCTGTGATACTGGGTGATCTCTTGCAGTGAGGTGAGTGTGGTTGTTCAGGTGAAGCTGGTAGAGAATGCTGTGGATCTCCTCCCAGCCTGACTGACTGGATGGATCCTGACTCTGGATCCTCATCTTGCCCAAAAGAGTGAGGGGAGACGTGCCTGCCGTGACGTACAGTTCTGAAGTGCTAGTTTTCCTTGGCAGATGGGCAGTAAATTGTAAATTCGCTTGCGTTCAGTTTTGCAGGGGCCATCGTTCCGATGAAGGCAGTTAGAACTGTCAACACCTAAGAGTGCTTGAAGATAATGAGTGTAATGTAAACCTGAGAAGCCCATGAACAGTGCTGGTTTCCCACATAGCATCCAGTCTCTGCATTTCAAGAAAGCCTCCTAATCCAATTCAGGCATACACAATCATACAATGCTTATGTAAAAAAATAAAACCTGCTTGTTCAAAGAAGCATGTTAACAAAAAGAAGTTAAAAATATTTAAGCATACTATGTTTAATGTGTTTGGAAAACCACTCCAGGATGTTGACAGCTGGTTATTAATTACAGTGCCATGGATAAACATGCCATGATTCTGCAGCACATAAT
This sequence comes from Acanthisitta chloris, assembly GCF_000695815.1. Taxonomy (NCBI): domain Eukaryota; kingdom Metazoa; phylum Chordata; class Aves; order Passeriformes; family Acanthisittidae; genus Acanthisitta; species Acanthisitta chloris. The sequence goes on from NW_008665509.1 coordinate 33,927, forward strand.
TTTATGTAACTTATATACACATTTTACAGCGCATGCTCAGTGTTCCCTTGATAGATTGCAGGAATAAAATATGGTGGATTTGTGTGTTCTTCACGTGCTTAGTTGCTTTTAGTTGAGTGCAATGTAGAAGAGAGTATCATTACCGGTTAGTAATGTTTATGAAACTCGCTTGTTTTTCTAGATGAAAAGGCTTTGTGTTTAAGTAATTTTTGTACTTTGAGGGAGGAAAATGGAAGGAGTGAGCCCTTGGTAAGGCTCTTTCAGAAGGACTAAATGCAAGAAACCTAGTGATAGAAGTGGCCTGGCTTTCAAAATCCTTTGAAACGAAATAGAATACATAGTATTGTAGCTTAAAGTAATCCCCAAGGAAAGTAATTAAATGGAGAAATGATCATGAAATGTGTGAAGTAATTGCTGAGAATCATGCATACAGAAATAATTTGTTTTCTTTCAGTGTGTGTGGATTTAACTAGAATAGAGTATTGTTTCAAGGCACAGCTGCCACTAGCCATGGATTATTCTGTGTGATACCCCCTTTTTTTGACTATTTCAATTTAAATGGCTTGAGCTTTTTATTTACATGACCCTATATGATCGGAGGGATTTATAGTGAGAATGTATGACTCTTATTGTAGAAATCCCATGGATAATCTAGAAGCGTTCATTAACTATTATTGCAAAAACTGGCCCATATGCTTATCCACACATGCACATTATATTTATAGAACTATAAGATGATAGTTTCTGACCAGAATCAGTTTTACTGTAATAAATGGCTTATCTGTGTTATCCTCAAAACTCTTCATCTCCTTCAGAAAGGTGCATGCTTTGTCAATCTTCAAGCAGTAGAGTATTTAGTATGCTGTTAGTTAAAAGAATAGAGCTAAGTTTGACAGCGGATTGTAAACTGAAGTTAAACAGCAACATGTGTGAACCTGCTTGCTGAGCTTGCAGTGTTCTTGGTAAATTGTGTTGTTGTGGGAACATGTAAGAAAAAAAGCAAATGAAGCTGCAGAGAATTTACACCAGCTATGAAGGCAACAACCTATTCTGTGTGCTTACTTGAAGGTGCAATCCCGAAAGAAATTCTACTTCTAACTTCCTGACATAGCAAGAATGTCCAAATTAAATCTACATAGGAGGAAAAGAGCTTAACTTCCTTCTCCCCAGATTATTCTGAGGCAGACAAGGTGATAGTTGCTTTACCCTGGATAGTTACATGCTGTACAACAACCTGACTGATATTTTCTCATAGTCTCTCTGCAGAAGCTCATCATTGCTACTTCTATTTTCTCTTTAACACTATTTCTACAGGAACAAAAGACAACTTGTACCAACTTAAAGCATTTAATTGAATGTAAACAAGGGATAAGTTTGTATGATGAAGTTGTACAGTAGAGCTCTGGCTTAATTTTTAATTAATACCAAAATATATGTTTACACTTGGAGAGCCCTGTGTTAAATGGCCCCAAGAAAAGCTGCAGAACCTCCATGTAAAACTCTGCAAAATTCTGCCTTCATTTCAGCTACTACTTGCATATAAAATGGTTTTTTTTTGAAATTTATATTACTTATTCCTTTGTAATGTAGAAAAAAAGGAGGATGCATTGGCTTTTGGAAATTTGTAAGCAACTTGCAGTGAAATACACCACTGTGGGAATTACTATAGCTAATGAACAATATAGATAAAGCTGCAGTGCACTAATAAAAGTGATACACTGAGCAATTAACTGGCTTTGTATCCAACAAGGGTCTATAAACTCTAATGATGTTAACTTAGTTTTATTTGTGTGTGCTGTTCCACTGGAAGAAAAAGTATTGCTTGCTCATGTCTAAAGTTCAAATGTTTCAAGTGTTAATCCTATGGAAGTCGTTTTCTGGAATGGGAGTTAGTATAAAGCTGTTATTCTATAGTTTTTTTGCATATCCCACAAGAATTTCTGAAGAAAAAGGAAGTTTTGACCATGATTTTGGGGCATCTCTCAGTTTATGTGTTGCATGTGCTTTACTGACATTTATTTATTCAAGCCTTGGGCATCTTCCCTTTTGTTGTCAAGTGTGATACCAAAATCAAAAATATTAGTTAATTGATTTTTCCTTTTTCACTTTGGCCAGTAACTACATGGCTTGATGATGAGCTTGCTATAGAATAGAGCATGTTTTATGTGAGTGTTTAATAAATATATATATTTAATTCTAAGCCCTGTTTCTGTACTACTTAAGACAAAACACAACAGGGCTGCAGTGAATAGTGCACATTCATGTCCACTGCAATATCAGACTAGGACTAATTTTTCCTAATGGAAAGGCCTATAGAGAGTCATATGAAGAAATAAGTTGAAGAAAAAGATGAAGTTGGACTTTTCAGTTAGTTTCTCAAGTATTCTCGCTATAATTTCTCAGGAGAATAAATATCAAAAGGCAAATTAGGTAAAGTGAATGAAAATATTATTTCTGTAACTTACAACTTTGGGAAGTCTTCAGAATTTTATGAATATTAGTGTTTATTTCAGATCAGAAATAAATGGGTTAAACTCTGCATTTAGATCTGGTTTCTACTTTCCAGCTAGTTCTGCCAAAAAGTTGTTCCACTGGAACATTAGGAAGGAAATAAACTTTTAAACAAAATTTAAGACCGGAAAAATCTTTTATGGTTTTATTTTGTATCATTACATTTATAAAAATGACAGCACTTATTATTTTAAAAATGAGGCAGTCTTTGAAATATGTGCAGGATAAAATAAAGGACCTTCCCTGGGACTGGATGTCAGGCATGTCACTGATTTCTGTATTTGTTTTAATAGTTCAAAGCGTGTAACATTCTTAGCAAGTAGTAAATGTACTAAGGGCTTAATTCAGTAAAATCCTCTAAGAATAAGGAAATCTGCCCAGTCCCTGAAAAATCATTCTGGGGCTTGTTCAACAATGCAAGTGCTTACATAAGAGTGTGTGGGGCCTTTGGTTTTATTTAAATATTGTCCTAAAAGTATTTTCCTGTTGGTTGGTTCCCTGTTGGTTGAAGGACCTGTATTTCTGAAGCAGTTTGTTTATTCTTTTCAGGCAGTATAAATGTTGTTTTTTTCCCTTTCTGTCATTTTACTTAAAGCCATTGCTGCAGTAGAACTATACTTGATGCCATTACCTCTCTTGAATGACACCTTATATTTGAAGTATTTTGAAATATTTATTGGATCGCCATTAAAAGCAAATTGTGCTTGTGCCCAAGTGTGACCAAAACAGGTGTAGCCTGATGGCAATGGTCTGCAGCCATGTGCCAGCTCCAGCCAAGAGGGATGTGGGAGGCCTTGTATCTATTCATAAAAAGGTATAGTTAATCAAATGCTAAAATTGATGTTTAAAAGGTAAACCACAGGCATATAGTTGATTGAGGCGAGTTGTTCTAGAATCAAATATAGATGTTTGAGTCCTCCAAGCCCATTGTGAAACCAAAAGAATATTTAAACATCTGGTTTTTCAAAGTAACTGATTGCTTGCTCAGGGAGTTGATCATTTGGGACATATGAAGAAGATAAAAACACAATTCCCAGTCTTAAAACTGACACAGTTTTCTAATGATTCTACTGAGCCTATAATAGAGTATTTTTCTAATTGAAGGTAAACCAAAGTGTTTTCATCCAAAACAGTAACTTTCAAAATAAAGTGAATAAAACTGTCACTTGAGCTATAGTTGCAGTCAGTCTCAATAACACTTAAATGTTATAGACATCCTAAGTTCTTACTATTAGGAAGGAGGAGACTAGCAAAATATCTTACTTTATAACTACTTACCTTGATAGTGGTTTCTTAATTTTATTTTATTCAAACATGGTGCAGTTTTACTTACTCTGATGTGCCCCTATATATAGTTCCAACTTTATTTCGAAAGGCGTTGAGATGTTACGTTTCCACGCTTACCTTTCCATAGCTCCATATTACATTCTGACAAAACATATATACATCTGTGGGTCTTTCTCTCCCAGTCTGGTTCCAGAAGGCTCACTAGGTAGAAAACTAAAAAATACCAAATTCTAAAAAAAACAAAAAAACCAAAAAAAACAAACAAACAAACAAACAAACAAAAAAAAAAGAAAAAAACAACACAAAACCAAACCCAAACCGAAAGAAAATAAAATCTAAATATTTTCAATAATCTGAAGAGTCTGTGCTCCTGGAAAAATGGAAGGCAAATCTATTCTGTCAACCTTCCAAATGGAAGGGGCAGAGATTGAGAGGAGAAGAGCTTGGAGAGTAGGATCTAAAAGGCCTAGAAATAAGAATTATGGGAGGCAGTAAGCAAAATAAAACCCCTAAAGTATTCTCCACAGGGAGCGTGCTAGATAAGGGGAGAAAATAGCTATATATTCAGTACATTTTAACGTATGCTGAAGAATATATGGATTTATTTTGCTATCTAGTCGGATTACTTTTAGTTGGAATAGAAAACTTACAAATAATTTTTCTCATTCAAGTGTTTGTTTCGCATGCCATCTTCTTTCCCATTATCTTGCAGTGTACAAAAGAGACAAGAGAAGAAAAAATCTGGTTATAGAAACAAGTTGAAGCATTCCCTGACAAAATGTAAAGAATGTGCGTTACTTACTGAGATAGGAATGCATGTATAAGGATGTGATTGAGTTATAAGTTCTATGCCTTGAGTTAGCATCTTTATACCCTTCTACTCCCCTCCTGACAAATCCTTCCGCTAGACTGGATGCTCTTATTTTAAACATCTTAGATTGATCTTGATTGTTCCATAATAGCCATACTAAGTACGACCTTTACTACCCAGATGAAATTCAAGTTTTTCAATTAATTTTTTAAATTACATTTCTATAACGACTCACTTCCATAAATACAAATTTCTAGTCACTTGGTCATGTTAGTTGATCAGAATTGGACTGGCTCATGAACTGTAAGCATAATAAAAACAGCTTTTCAGATTTTTAGGTCTCTATGGAACTAGTAGTTATTATCTTGATGATTGTTAAGAGATTTACAAGTCATGGTGCTTCATAGAATTTTCTTAATATTTCAAAGAAAAAATGGTTTTCAGAATGCACCGGTTTACATAATTTTATGTCACTGAGATAATTCAAGGTCTAGCCTCACACAACTCAAAAAGCAGTTAAATACCACATTGTTATGTGTCTAATATGTATTCTACTTGCTGTAAGAAGGTTAATTATAGAGGAGAAATCTTGAACAAATTGTAAATGTGATTATCAATCATTTTTCAGGTTGCCCGGGAGCAGTGTGCATTTCTGTAATTAAGGGTGCATGTTTAACTAGTACAAACATGAGGAAAAAATATCATTGTTTTAATATGATGCTTGTGAAGTTTCATTTCTGAACTGGACTGTATCTATGAAGTTGTTATATCAAAATCAAATAACCACAGCTTACATTATTTTCAGTGTATGAAAAGACAATCAAATGAAAACCAACAAACTTCCAAGGTAATGAAAGCATTTTATTTTTAAACAAATGTTTCAGTGTAATCCTGACTATAAATATTAGGCAAAAGATGAAAGTCATTAAAAAAGTCTCAGGTGATGTTAAGGATCTGGGTCTTTGTTTTCTGGAGAAGAAAATGTTAGTTTTGTCAGATGTTGGATTGCTAAAAGATTCAACATTGAATGCTGACTGTTTTTGAAAGTCCCCCCAGTCCTCCCCAGTCTTTGCATTTCTCTTCCCAGGTTTTGTATGAAATAGAATGGTATTTGTATGTCTTGGTTTGCTAAGGTCTGTTTATGATTAACCCAGGGCAGATTATCCAGTTTTGAGATTAACTTGACTGCAGGGCAGACAGACTTGCTGGGAGTAGGCTGGGTGGGCTCTGCCACCCTGGTCTGCCCTTGGGGTCAGCTCTAAACAGAAGTTGCAGGTGCTGCTTTGCTTTGCCATTTACACCTTCCTTTGTTGTGTCCTCTCTCTTACATGAAGCAGCTTGATGTGAAAAACTGAGTAACCTACAAATGTAGGAAAAGTAAAAAGAGAAGAAAATAAGTGCATGACTCTGAACTGAAAAGTAGTTTGTTTAAAATAAACTAAGTATAAAAATGAAATATTCCGTAGTGTTTTACCTTCCTGAAGATCTTTGTCCTCTCACTTTGTAAGGAAACGTGTGTGTTGGAGGTTCGGCCATCCTAGCATCTAGTGTTTATCATGGAAGACAGCAGCTCTTCCAAACCAATTGAGTAGGAGAGTTCGTATAATTAGATCTTTTCTCAGGCTTCTGCTGTTTGTTAAGAACAGTTAAATTGGATTGTCTTGTGTTACAGTAGATCATCCCTGTGTCTCACTGGTCAATTTATGTGGCATAGATACTGTATGCTTTCCTCTTCCTTCATTTTACCTTGCCCTTTTAGCTCCTCTACTTATTATTATATAGTTGTATCTTTTTGTTCATCCAGAAGTCATATTTCTGTATTTGCCATCTGAAGATTTTATTCAGACTTACGTTTTCATACCAAGTCATGTGCTTCAGTGGATACAAGTATTTTGCTCCATGTTTGCACTAGGCTGCAAATTGCAAATATATCGAAAACCACTCTTGTGGGTGTCTCTGACACTGTATTCCCCTGAATAAGGTCATCATAGTTCCTTGTTTTCTTACTTAAAAGTAAGAGCAAATTTAATAGAAGATTGAAAACAAAGTTCTGTGGTTGAATTTGAATCCATCCCAAAAAAAAGGATGCAGTTGAACATGAAAACTGCAGTTGCCTACAGTGTCATTCTGAATGTTGTTGAATGCAGTGGCTGAATGTTCTGTACTTAAACTGATAAAAATAAGAAAAAGTATTTTCTACTGCAATCCTCTCCTTTGTGTGCATATACAAAATATGTCAAGTGAAGAAAATCTAGTCGAACAGTGACTTGGACTCGTTGCAAACCCCATATTTTACTGCTTTTTGAACTGCACACTTCATTAAAAATCAAGGCAATGACTTTGATAAAAAGGCCCTTTCTACATAATAAAAAAAGGCAAATGGAATGTCATGTCAATCTGCAGCACAAGATGAATATAACATGCATAGATGCATGTATATTAAAACGATATGTTTAAAGCAAAAGTTTAATTTAATGTTCTTTTTTGCTGCATACAAATAGCCTGGAACAGAGAGACCCTTGAGATCTGTACAGCAATATTAAGTAAATTATTGCAAAAAATCAAATGCATCAAACTAATAGAACTATTAAATAGATGGTATTTCAAGAGAGAAACTGTGCATTTGACAGCCCTTTTACTGTATAAAACATTCTGAAATACAGCTATTTACACAACAGTCTATGTGGTCTTTTATTTCTCACAGTATTTCAAAATGTTCATCTTCAATCTACCACTTGTCAAAATTTATTAGCAGGCATCTGCCTTTGTTAAAGACTCAGAATCTTGCTAAGCTGGTGTAAAGATTTGTTGACAGTAACTATTGAGGAAGCTTGCAACATAATTAATACTTCATGTGTCATGATGCTTTATACATTGTGTTGTGTATTTTTAAATCTGAATTTTTCTTTAAGAAGAAAAAAACCTGAATTTGTTTCAGTGAAGTTAATAGTGCTAACTTAGAAAATGAAAAGGTGTGTTAAATGATTTATATGATAATCCCATGATATGCTTAGGATTAATGCCTGCATTCATTTAATAAGTGTAGATACATTAGAAACAAAGTACAGCTCATCAGGTTTTATTCAAAACTTTTCTAAAAGAACTTGAAAACACCAAAATTGCTTGTCCCTTCTTTATCTTCTCACTGTTGAAACTCTATATGCTATATAGTCAGAAATGCTGTTTTGGAAGAGAAAGCTAGCATGTGCAAGTGAATCTCATTGGGAATTTGTGGAGGGAAAACGTATGTGTGCACTCTTACAAGGACACAATAGTGCATAGTTATATGCTTATGACTAATTTTCTTTTGCTGATATAACTTGCTCTTCCTGAGGCTGTTTCAGAATGTCTCATATGCAAAATCAGGAGAAGAGTATAGTAGTGGGTTTTATAAGGACAAGAACAAGCCCTTCTTCAGTAGTGAAATTTTGATTATGACTCTTACATTAAAATACATCAGTAGACATGATTTCCCAACAGTGCATTACGTCTAACATTTGACGAAGAGGAATCATATCTGAAGTGATTTTATAAGTGTGCAATAAGCATACTGATTGGTTTGACTTTTAGGCGTGAAGCAGAGGACAGAAAGCTAGAGACCTTTGCTGAGAAATCCTTGAGTTCTTGTCCTTGTGTGTGCTAAAGGAATAAGGACAAGTGAGGGAAGAAAGTTGGGTTATGATGAAAGAAATAGTGTTCGGTTACACTTGATTATGTTTAGTTTGGCAGTGTTGCAAGTGTAGGCTCATGATGAGATATATGTTTTTCCACTTTCTGTTGCCTAGTGTATATGTACATGTTTTCTTTGGAACTGAGAGAGAAAAGTGAATTTCATAGAATACACTGGGCATACAGGTGTTAAGTGCATGTTATTATGTTACTCAAGATGAAAAGAAGTTGTTAAAAAGTTCTTCAAATGCTGTGTGCTTTTGTTATGTTTTCAGTGTAAAAAATGCAAATTCTTTTTTTCATGTGTCTTGGATTTTCTGAGTGCTTTAATATGGATATTTTACAGAATAGAAAATGAAGCAGATGTTTCAACAGATGTCACAGGGGGCCTCTGGAGGGAATGGCTGTTCCATGCACCAGAGGAAAGAAAACTACTGAAAGAGGGGAAATCTAGAGTTGTGTAGCCTGATGTCCAGTGACCTCAGTCACTCATAGACTTTGAGATTGCATCAGTGGCAGGATCTACTTACTATTCTAGTGTCAGGACACAAATTCAGAAACCTTAATCACAATATTTCTCCTCATTTGGCAGCTATGAAACTCTGTAAGGATTTCAGTGGCCCATTGCAAGCTCTTGTGTAAAGTGCTTTGTCTCTAAGAGCAGTGTTAGAACAAGATTCTTCTGCTCTGTGAGAAAAAACCTTGCTCTGCAGAGATGTGCTTCTTGGAGAAGCTACCAGAAGGAAATCAGGCACACTGATCTGGAAATACTTTCTGGGCTGGAGAAAACTGCTAAAGTGGAGGGAGGATGAAGAACAAAAATTAAAAGCAATGTTGCAAAAAAGTTAGAATAGGATATGAACTTTAGACTTTTGATGCACAGTTAAGTGGTACGAGTTGCAGTGGTTAGTCAGCTGTACGTTGCAACTAATTTAATTTCACAGCAAGTAAAAATTGTAGGAATCTCCAAATCCTGTCTGCCATAGCCTTCCATGGGAAATAGCTTTTCTATCACCCTTTTGCCTATTTAATTAATTTATTTTTTAATATCAAAATGCCTTTCCCAGTTCTAATAACCATAACAATACAATAAACCAACTTGGAGTTAGAATTAGATGATGGGCAACTCAGTTATCTTTATTCCATAATGTCTTTTACACACTATGTGGATATTGGCTCCAGCAGGCCTGAGTCAGCATTTTTGTAAGGTGTCAGTGCTGTGAATGTGATCTGCTCCATTCTGTAGGTGGAATTTTGTGGAAAAATGTCATCTTGCTAATGAATACACACGTGTATTAAGAAGAAAATGAAGAGCTCATTTCATTTGGGAACAAAAGCTTTTGTCAGTGAGGTCTTGTAGCTTCCAAATGTATCTGAATCTTCTGTCTGAATGACAAAGCTACAGGGAAGATAAAGTGATATGTCTTTGGAGTCAAGAAAACCTTTCAAAATGCAAAACAAGCCTTTGTCTTTTTAATTACCCAAAGTGGGCTGTTGAAAAGAGTGGGATGATAGAGAGGGCAAAGAGCAACTCATGATTTCTCAGAGCTGAACTTGCCCAAATCTGCAGAGGCAGGAAACTAGTTTTCCAGTTCATTAAAGGCAGCAAGCTGTCAGTCAGATGTTTGAGCCAGCTCAGTTGAGAGAGGGCACATGCCTTGGTTGTTTACACAGAAATCCTATGACTGCTGGAACAACACTTTCACAGCCACTATTGGCAGCACTTAACACAGTGGCACGTTGCTTTGATTTCAGTCATCCCTCCCAGTTTGGACCTATTTTCCCCATGTCATCACAAATTGGCTCAGAGGGATACAGAGCACCCTAGGCTTTTAGGTATTTCAGAACTAAAATTTACATATGGTATTTCACCTGGGATTGGCTATGTGTATCTGCTCATTTAATCTGTGACTTGCTATGCCTAAGAATAAATTATGTAATGGGAATCTGTAGCACAGAAATAGAATGGTTTCCTGTAATTCCATTCTTTTCACCACTGCATGCTGCAATATGAAGTATAGCTATCATCCTACTTCAGGGGGCAAAGGATTGCCAGGGTAAGAGGAAAGAGATTAAAATTTTAAGAGGATTTAAGAATTCCTGACAAAATAGTTTTTGCCTCGTGCTTTTCCAAAATGTGAGACACATAATGAAGAGGAGAGAAAAACCAAACCAGACAGAGTAAAACAAAACCCAGAAACATAGAGCTGTAAGAATGTATGAGCTGTTTTGTTGGGTTGAATTTTTTTATTTTTTTTTGGTCTGGGATTTGTTTGCATGTGGGATTTGAGGAACATCTTTTGACTCTGGGCAGTACAGAGCTGCATGAACAGCACCGCATGTATGAGTGTAGAAAATGCTGAAGAGCTCTAATGAGAGAAGTGGAGCAGAATCTGGGACCATCCTGAGCTACCATTCCCAGAACAGTGTGATGTCCTACAGAAAGATAACATAAAATGGAAAACAGTGGTTTGCTGAGGAGGAGAAAATTACCCTAAGGTGGCAACATTGACTAATCATGTTTCAGCATAATATCATGGCTTTAAGTGACTTAGCATTGAAGTAATATAATATTTTGATGCAAGTATTGTGAAAGATTCGCATGTATTATCCACAACCTTAATGGAAGGAAATGCTCTGCCAAATTTGTAGTTATGAAAATGTTAATGGTTGGAATTATACTCAGAAAGATATCTTCTATTCCTTTTCGCTATATCATTTAGTGGCTCCTGAAAAAAAGAATAGCTTTGCTGATTCAAGGGCTTTGGAGATGTTTGTTGCTATTTTCCCCATGCACCATGAATCTCATTACTTCTACTTTCAGCTTCAAGCAAGCTGATTTGCAGATGTAGAGACTAAAATTTATGCAAGAAGTAGAGGACTCCAGTGGCTTTGATACTGTCCACAGATGAATTGAAATAAATCCAGAGCAATTGCATTTACATGTATTGTTGCTTCAGAACTTTTTATTGCAGTAGATTTTCTCCCCAATGGATTTTCATCTTTATTTTTATTGTTACTTATTTATCTAGAATCATGTAATTTGAGACCATTAAAAAGGAAATCAAGAATTAAACATTGTATATTTGTGACTCTTATTTGAATATCCACTTAATTCCTAAGAGCCAGTCTGTTGGTTGCAGGTTTTTTTATTGGCGATTTTGGGGTTTTGTGGTTGGTTGTGCTGTTTTAATAATGCGCAGTGAAAGGCAGTCTCTTATGTGTTGGACATTTAACCCAAAGGAATTTATCTATACTATGCTGATGCATATACATTCTCTTGATTAGATTGGTAAGATCCAGTCTAAGATACTTCATAATACTTCACACTGCAGAACCATGACAAAAGCTGCTCCTGCAGGGAAGTGGTAATATACCTTGAAAATGAGAAATAAAAGTGTTAAAGAGCCATAATTGCTACTTTTAATGATATTTTTTAACATTTTCATGCATTTTTGATCTGAAGGTGGAGCGGATGGTGAAAGCATAGCTGTATTTGATGCACACTGTGCACCATGGAGGTGTAGATGTGTTTGTTTATGGTGCAGTTTTACTTGTTTTCCATTGACATACCTTGACAGAAAGTTCCATGGAAAGACGTAGTACTTTTGAGATAAGAATACATTGCAGAGCAGTGACATTCTTTCTTAAGCTTTATTTATTGAAAACCATGAGGAATTTGTTAAATTTCTAGGATACAGTATGCATAAAGAAGTGAAAATAGGTAAGTGCATACTACTCTTTAGCAGGGCCAGACTTGTTTCCCAGAACCCAGTCAGAGGATTCATGCCCTGAGGAAGATGAAGTGGCTAGTGGAGAAAGGATGCTGTCCTTATGACTTACTGATGGTGTTTCAATTCCATTCTCTGTGGTCTCTTTGGGAACCAGAGACTGTTTCATGCCAATGAATACAAATCTGTTTCTTTAGTAAAAAGAAGGATAATCAAAAAGTATCACATCTCTAGGTATGTCTAATGGTTCCAAACAACAATGTTCTGAAATTGTTACATGCTCATTCCAGAAAATCTCAGTTGCAGTCTCGGGAATAGGAATGCTTGTCCAGAAGTGGGCATAATATAGCACTGTTCTGGGCAGTGGAAGATATTTGTTGTAGAGCCCTGTGCAAAAACTTGTCTGCGGCTGTTGTGTTTTTCCATGTCATGAAGGACACATTCTGGAGACTTTGAGACCATGTTCACATTGGTGCTACTTGTCCTCTTGATGGTGATGCTTAATTACTTCAACTCCTTCTTGACTGGTTTTAGGGGGCTGGCATCCACAGGTTTCACATGAGATCTTACTGACAGTGCAGCAGCCCTTTATTTGCCCTTGCAGGCCACCACAGCTGTATTATCACTCAAAAAAATAAATACAGAAATTGACTGAAAATAGAGATAAGTTCAGGTTCTTCCAGTTAATTTTCATCTGTTATTTTTGCTTTTCTGTTTTTTAATCTTTTCACCCAGCTACAAAGAACACATTATTAAAATGTGGATGCTCTTTAGGTTGTCACTGAACTATATGCTTTGAGGAAAAAAAACCCTGAAGTGCTGATAATACTTCTGACAGTGTTGTAGAAGTTGGCAACATGCTCATATATTCTGTGTGTTCTTGACAGAAAAGGCAGCCTGACTTAACATTTATGTTTTGACACTCCAAATTATTTGGCTGATGTGCATATTAAAAAAGAACCCAAACCAACCCACAAACAACAACCAAAAAAAAGCCCCAAGCCCTATTCATTCCACTGCTAATATCTAAACAAAGAAGTGGGAATCACATTTAGATATACTGCTGTCACAAGACTTCTACTATGGTCAAGCACAGGTATAAAAACTCCTTGTCTCAGATTTCCCTTTTCTCACTCCATTCTTCAATTTTGTGTGTCCAAAATGTTCTGACTCCTAAATTGTTTTATTTTATGTGACCATTGTTTTCCCCCATATAAATTTCCTTTCCTTTGTTTTTGCATATTCTATCATCATAAAAATTAGTGTCTTAAAACAAATATGTATTTGTTGGATTGGTGAATTGGGTTTTATTGCACTTTCCTACTCTCAATACAGCATAATGATGCAATCAATTTAAGGAGAGAATGTTTTAATAATAATTAGTTCAGCTACAAGAGATATTCCAATAGCTTCAACTGCAGCAGTAAAAATATTTTCTATATATGTTTAAAAAAATGGTCATTGCAGAAATAGTAGCAATAATAGCAAGGGCATCTAGCTTTACTGTCTGTTAATCTACTGACTGGCAGATCACCTATCATCTGCTTATGGTGACTAGTTACTAAAGAATGAATGCATTTGTGCTTCATAGCTAGGAGTTCAAATCTTCTCTCCTGATAAATCAGCTGGATGGGAAAAAAATGTGTCTTAATTGACTTAATCTGTACCACCCTAAATAATTACGTAGTTTTAATTATATGGTTATTTTAAAATGTAAAAACGGGAAAACAAAAAGAAACTGAAGGAAAAAGGGAAAGCTGCAGGACCTTAGGGGTGCTACTTATGTCATCAACAGTGTTCCTGTGCTGTTTACTTAATTGTAGTAGTTTGCTTCAATACATTTTGCTTTAAACTACTGTTTTATCCAATTAGGCTCTTCCGTGGTCAGAAAATAATCTACTTTTAGTTGATGTTTGCAATTTAAATGTATGATTTGGTAACTGTTATGTTAGGGAATTTTTTTGTGTTTGTCAGGTAAACAGAATCATTGACTGTATGTGCTACTTTCTTAAATGGGCATCAAGAGGAAA
>NW_008665509.1:48004-48259 GCF_000695815.1 Acanthisitta chloris
CGGAGAAGTCACATTATAAGTTATGGACAAAGGTTATTTCTAAAAATGCAGTATTGATGATTTATTTTTAACCAGTTGATCCCACTTGGTTCATCTTTCTTCAGACACTTCAGTTATGAATTTAATGCAAACAATATATCATTCAGGTTCTCTTTATACTTGTCAGATATGTTTCTGTACACTCTGTTTTGGCAGCAGCAGTGATGAAATACACTTATTGACTGCAGTCACCACAATCTAAATAGATTTCTGTCT
>NW_008665509.1:48312-57741 GCF_000695815.1 Acanthisitta chloris
CCCTGAAATAAATCTACTTAGAAAAATTTTCCTACCATAGGCTTTACAGTTTGGTTTTGTCTAGAGTGGTTTTGTTAACTTTCAGAATACTTAGAGAATGCAGGAAGGTGGTTTCCCATAACACAACAAACCTATGAACATATTTTACTATATTTTCTACCTGTTTCTTAAAACGCACATATGGAATTTTGTTCTTTTTCTGTCAGGAACAACAGTCATTTACTGTTTTTATAAATGTTGTATAAAACAAGACTGAAATAACCTGGGATTTTCCCTTCATTCCAGTGCAAGACCCATCTCATTTCTTTGATTCATTTTTCTTCTTTCCAAATTATCCAGAGGACTTCTGCAGTTATAGTTGTTCGGAGAACTGTGCAAGTTGCTAAATCAAGTAAACAATTTGTTTTAATGAGAAAGTCCTCAGTATTGTGGTCTCTATTTTGCTACCTGTGTCTTTATCTTGTATGAAATTGGATAAATAATTCTCTTAGGAAAAAGTATTGGTTGGTAGAACAGTAGATGGATGCCTTTGTTATAGACTGTGGAGTTATTGGCTTTTTTCTTCTCCCCCCTGCTTTCTTTTTAAGCCTAATTGTGTCATTGTACAGACAAGCATTACAAGAGGGGATAGAAAGTGCTCAACTCATTCTGGCCTATAATTTGATTATTAGAATGTGCTTTGGGGAGGTGAGAGACATCTGAGGGTGGAAAGCAGCTGGATGCCCAAAAGAGACTGTGGCTACTGTCCTGTGCCAGAGCAGGCTCCTGGTAGGACCTATAAACATATGGAGAGAGGACCCCATGCTTGAGCAAGTTTGCTGGCAGGACTTGTGACCCCGATGAGGGACCCACTCTAGAGCAATCTGTTCCTAAAGGACTGCACCTTGTGGAAAGAAGCAATGATGGAGCAGTTCCTGAAGAAGATCATGGAGGACTGTCTTCTGTGGGAGGGACCCCACGCTGGAGTAGAGGAAGTGTGAGGAATCCTCCCTCTGAGGAGGAAGGACTGGCAGAGGTAGTATGTGATGAACTGACCACAGTCCCAATTCGCTGTCCCACTGCATTGCTGGTTGGGAGGAGATGGACAAATCAGTAGTAAAGCTGACTCTGGGAAGAAGAGAGAGGTGGTGAGGGGGAAGGTGTTTTCAAGATTGGGTCTTACTGCTCATTATCCTACTCTGATTTGATTGGTAATAAACTAAATCATTTCCTCAAGTTGGGTCTGTTTTGCTGGTGACAAAAACTGGTGAGTGATCTCTTCTTGTCCTTACCTTGCTCCACCAGTGCCTTTGGTGGGCACTGGTGTCCGGACAGGGTCAACTCACAACTTCTTTCTACTCCATCTTTACCCAAGCAATCTCTAAAGGCTTCTCTAGGTGCTTCTCCCACTCTTTACTCAGTTCTTGTTCTGCGGATTGCATTTTTGGTGAGATGTAGTGTGTTTTGGAAGCACTGGACTTACCGTACACATGTGCGCAGCTTCTTGGTAGGACAGAAGTTAATGACAAGAAACAGGGGAACTTAACTTGATCAATATTCTGTTAAGAAACTTCTGATTTATCATACAAATGCAGAATTTGTAGGCATTTGTGAGAAATATTTGTTATAATATCCAAGCATTGCATTGCAGGTGGAATAAGCATCCTTACCAAAACTAACCATGACAAGATTTCTGTATATTTAAGTGATAGTTTCACTTGAGTTACAGTTTTCTTTCTGGATGTCATGTAGTCGATTAGAATTATCTGACACACATTTATGAAGAGATTTATTTGACTCAGAGGAAGATTTGCCAAAGGGATGCATAGAATTTTAAAAATATCCTTGGTATCTCTTCCCCACTGAGATTCTACCAGGCACTCTGTGAATTTTTATTTAACTAAGTAGCTTTTATAATTTGATGTGATGTGGTTTCTTTCAGTCTTGGACTTAGCCAGTACACCTAGTTCTCAGTAAATAAACAGCATGCAAAGAGCTAAAAAGATAAAGAATTCATAGATGCAGGAAAATATTATCTCTGCAGAAACAAGTTGTGACTACCTGTGCAATTTTAACTACTTTACCCTTTCTCCTCTTCTTGCATGTGTATACTATTTCATAGATAACTTTTTTCCAACTGGTTGTAAACTTGTTTATCACATGGGATATTTGATGTGCAAAATGTTATTTTTTCCTCACTATATCCCTGGTACATTTTTAATGCTAATTAAATGATATTTAATGCAAAATTACCCATTTATCTGTGGGCTTTTAAGGTGGAGGTCAGTGAAGCATCTTTATGCTTTACAAAATTCATTAATTTATTTTCATGATATGCCTTGAAGTATTATACATTTGAGTCACTTAGACACAAAGGAGGAAAATCAGTATCAGAATTTTTAGCCTATTTAACATCATATAGACATACTGTCAGATTCAACTGTGTTGACAGGACTATTCTGCATGAGGTCTTTATCTTGTTATTAAACAGCACTCTCAGCTGGCTGTCACACATTGTGGATGATTATGGTTTGTATGAAATACTTCATATAATTTCAGTATGTCTTTTCTAGAAATCTATGTTCATCTTACTGGTGAGACAAGACAAATAAGATTATTCACAAACACTGCAGCCCAATCATGGTTTAGCATGAGCTTCTCTTTGCTGTATTGTGTCCCTGGAATACCTTGATGATTTTAAATTGAATAATATTCATAGACTGCCTCAGGTCTTATGTAGCCCCACACAGGTTTGGTGTTTATAATTGTTTTTCTCAGATTCCCATGTCAGTGCCATACTTCAGAATCAAGAAAAAGGTAAGTTATTTTTTAGCAGCATTTTTCTCCAGTGGCATATATGCGATATATCAGAAATATCACGGCTTTTAGATTTGCCCTGGATGTTCTTATGGCACATACAGTCTTGTAAGTCAGTCAGTAGTTAGCTAACATGTTCTAGAAACGTGAAGTTAATCATGCAGATGGGCATTTAGGAAGTCAGTGTTTTCTCAGCTCTGTGGGTTGATGATCATTTTCTTTAGGACTAATTAGTAGGGTTATTAATCCAAACAATTAAATTCTCTTCTAGCACTACAGCTGTCTAATTAATGAATCTATTAATTAATCAGTAGGTTCTCCAGATGTCTACTGAGATACTGTCCCTTGAGCAGCAATATTAGTTGTTGAATTTTTGTAAGCCAAGAACTAGAATCTTTTGTTTGGTTGGTTGTGTATTAAATAGGAGCCAGATTTATTAAAGTGCACGAGTGGTATCTTTTCCTGTGAGTAAAAATCTAATTTGTATTGGTTATTTTTTCCATTCAGTCACCTAACATACTTGTGAACAGATAATGTGTGATTAAAATCTAAGGGGATGTTATTCAAATGCCTCCTTTCCAACGACCCAGAAAAAAGCTCTTATAGAAATGAATGTTACCATACAAACATGCAAATAGCTTAATTGCTTTCAATTTCAAAAACCTGCTTACCTTGTGCCAGTAAGTCATGATCTTGCGACAGTGTTTTTATCTGCTACATGCTGCTTTGCAGTGCAGCTTGAAAACGGGCTGTCATTTGGGTCGTCTGGCAAAGTCATCCTGTCTGGTTTAATTTGACAGATACTGTTATCAGACAGGAATGGGAAGTGTTTTGGCCACACAGTATGTGCACCGGTTTGAGCAATAAGGAAAGTTTCTGTGCAGACTGAAATACATAGGATATGCTGTATGTGTTGTGCTGGTCTACTTGGTTTGTAATTTCTTTTGGAAAAAGTGGTTTTTTTAAAGATAAATATTAAAACTTAGTGTCTGGCAGCTTTTGTTTCATGACTGAAACAGTTCTCGGTTTATTCAGTAATGAAATTTTAATCATCTAAAAGTAATGAAACTGATGTTCATGCTTCCCTCTCTGTTCTGTAGAAGCCAAGGTATAAGTGACCTCGTCAGTTCTAATTATTGTACAACAGGCTAAAATGTAATCGCTAAGTTACCATGGCTGCATTTTTGCTAGCACATTGTCTCCCTCAGAGTCAAGGGCCTACTTTATTTCTCCTCTCCCTCCTTCTTCTTAAAATTCCCTCACTTTTAATTTGTCAGGTACAAAAGAAGGTAAAGGAGAGAAATTTAAGCCTCAAGAAAACTGTATTAATTTTAACTAAAATCTCAGAATGCAAACCACATCCCTTCTATTCCTGTGTTGGTGCGCATGAGACTCCAAACGTGCCAGCCTACAGCTGCCAGTGTTGCTATATTATTGGAACATATGCAGAGCTGGCTGCTTTTCCCAGTGCCATGCATCCATGCTGAGGAAGGTGCTACACTGTGAAAGGATGGTGTCAGAGATGCTGAGGGCATATGTTCTCAATTGGAGTTTGTCCGTAGTGACATTTTGCTGGAGGCTTGTGCTGTTTGGGAGGGTAGTTTTACTGAGGTGTCAGGCTGGGTTTTGCCAGCTGGCATCAAACTTATGCAAACTATTGGCAACAAGAAACAACTGCTTTGAATTAAACTTTGTAGGAGTTCAGACCTGAGCAAAACTGACTTTACTTAGGAAACACCTTGTTCAGGTTCCTTGAGTTTCTGTCCGTTTTATTTAGTGTTAACACGGATATTTTAGGGAGCTTTGAGATTACATTGGCTTGGTTTCCAGCTGAGTTCTGGGAACTGAAGACTGAGCAGGGGTATAATTCTGTTTCTAGCTATAGACTGAGCTAGAGATAACTGTTAAGTGTTTATTGTCTGGACTATGTTGTGCAGAAACCCACAGTTGCACTATATCAATAGCTGTCTGCATGTGGCTAACCAAGCAAACAGGGCTATCTGGAAAATAGAATACTGGACAGCGAAAGAAATAAATCTTGAATCCATTAAAGAAAGAAAATAGAAAACCTAGCTCTCTAAAACTCATCCGAACTAGGAAGACCATCAGTCTGCTCCAAGGGCAAAAGCTTCATTTAGCTCATCTTTAAGAATTTTCATTGGGCCTGTTCCTCTAAATTCTTAAGCTAGGATTTAAAAGACAAATCTGGCCTATCATTAATTGAAAACCTTTCACTGGCAGCTGAACAGGTAGTATTTTGGTATTTGGGTTTTTATTCTTCTAACTTATCTAATATGTTTGTATTCCTGTAACTGAAAATGAGTATTTAAAATACTCCAACAAATAATCTCTTCCTCCCTCACCCCCCCACAAAAAAAATCCCCACAAACACTGAGAATGAAACTTTATATAAGCATTTACTAGAAAAGAGTAACCAACAGCACTATCATTTGTTTTAGGGATGGAAAGCTTTGTATAGTTGCATATATTAAATATTTTCTCTGACTAAAGAATCTTTGGAATCTGGCTAATCAGAAACTGGAAAACAGTTTCTGTCTTGCACACACACACACACACACACTCCCTTCCTTGGTTTCTTTCTTTTTCTCTTACAAGCGCATTTCCTTACCTGGTTTTAGAATGTTACTGCCACTTGCTATTGTATATATATTGTATATGTCATAGATTTAAGGCAACAGTGCTACGAGTTGTTTGAGTAGTAAAGTAAAACAAGTGAAACTCACTGTTTGCCTAGTTTTAACTTGACTTTTCACTGTGTCATAGAGGTTTTCACTCTGTGGTTCACAAGTTATTGGTGGCCTGGGAAGTATGTGGCACATATTTGATCTTTAGAGAGCTAGATAATTGTATGGTTTTAACTGTTCTCTTCATTTTTGATTTTAAAATTGAAAATGCATTAAAAGGAAGCTGAAACCGCATTGCCAATATTGCTCTGTTATGTAAGCAATTTCTGTAGTCATTGAAAAGATATTATATGACTTGTGAATGGAAAAGGAAAATTGTCTGTTCCTATGAAAGATACATGTTTAAGAAATATAAGACTATGTTAAGATATAGTCTGTAGTATAAAAGCATTTGAAAAATCCTGCTATCCAGTCTAGGCCTCTGTGTGTTCACAGATTCAAATTCAAGGGCCAGTGCAATCCAAAACCTGCATCTAGAATTTTTCAGAGGCAGAATTAAGATCTCCTGATCTATGAGACAGTTTGTAGCATGTGATTGTATTTTGTGTCTTTGAAATTGTTTCCTGGCAGTGAAAGCAAAAGGTCTGTTTTTTAGTCTTGGCTGTATTAATATCTTGATTTTACCCTTTTTGTGTTCTAACCAAAGCTATATTTATAATATTTCCTCCAACCTTTTTCATCTGTTTTTTTTTTAAAGTACATAATTCTTGCTGCTGTATTACTCTACATCTTACACTAGCACTAATGAAGACTACTTTAATAAGAGAAGATTTTCCCTATCTTGTTTCCATCTATTCTCTATTATGGATTTCCACATTAAGTGCTGAAGAAATAGTTTTATTATCTCCACAACTTAATGAGAAACTTCCTTCTAGGATAGACAAAGCATTTGTTGCAATGAGCTCCATTTTTGGCTAGAGCTGAGAACACCCTAAAGAGCATAGGTTAAAAATATATCTCAAAGGTGAGATTATTTCAAGAAATGGTAGTCTTTACTTCCCTGCCAAACTGTTCTATGTGCTTGAATTTTTCACTACCCTGCTTTGTTTCATTCCTTTGACATTAGATATTTGTAGTGTTTAGATACACTTTAACTCTGCCAGGATTGTCTTCAGTATAGTAGATTCTTGCTGCATGAATAACAGGCTGGGAGATGGTGATGTGCCAGCCAAATTTCCAAGCAGGCATAAATAATTCCAAAGTAGGTTTCACAGAAATGAGTTAATACCTTTGGTCCCATTTCTTCAAAGAGTAGCATGGAAGCTATGCTGTTTGGCAAAGACAGGTTTTGAAAGACAATTCAGTTTGAACCTTCTGGTTTTTGATGTATGTGCTAAAGATCTTTGAAATACGAAAGCTTTTTTGTTCTTCCAGCCTACCTAAACACAGCTCGTGGAATGTCAAGTCACTTTTGAATGAAAGTGGAAGAGGGCCCCTTAGTCTCCTGCTTAGGCAGACTCTCTCAGTATACAGCGCATGATACTACAGCACTTTAAATAAACATGCTGTGTCAGGCATACTTGATCAAAGGTAGCCTTCTACTTCTGATTAGGGCAGGTATGCTTAGCGTCTGCCTTTTCAGAAGTGCTGAGCCTCTACAAAGCTCTGAGTCACTTGGATTTGCAAAGGCTCAGCATCTTTGGAAGTCACAACACTAGCAGTGACAAAATTGGAGTATCAAATTAGGTGATCTTGTTAAAAGTCCAGGTAAATTATAGATGTTAGTGTACTTACAGATGCAGGTAATCATGTGAATGCATACCTCCATTGAAATCAATAAATGTTAAATTACTCAGTGCTTTTAAAAATCCAATTAGGCACTGAGACAGCTGAATAACTTTAGAAATCTGATGTATGGGGACATGATTTTATGTGTGGCATCCATTATGCTACAAGACTGTGCAAGAGAGTGGAAGAATTAAATGCCCAGTCAATGGGGCATTCAGTGGCTAACTGTCATAAGCTGCTTTAAAGCCCTAGATTGCTGCCTCTGCTTTCAGAGGTTTATGGTCCATATGTGGGAAGAGAATAACTCGGCATACAGAATCCCTGAAGCCCAGCAGAATGTTTAGAATATTCAACACTCTATTGCCCTTGGCAGAGAAGTCTGAATATTGACCCACTGCCATACTTTCTAACCACTCTTAGCAAAATTCTCTTCTCTGATATGTTAGTGCAGTGCCATAAAAAGGAGTGATGTCTGGAAAAGCAGGAATTCTTCAGAGTTCATTTTTTTTAGTTATCAACATATTTCACTGGATTTTCTTTTTCTCCTGATCTTCGTAAAATATTAGAAGATAAACTTTTCTTATACACAAGGAATAGAAAATATTATGTTCTCTTATGGAAGGAAGGGGCAATTATGGATGATAATCAGACAGCCTGAGTGGGAGAAGTCCAGTTGTAGCGTTAGTGAGAAGAGTAGATGCTTAGCCAACATGAGTCAGATGAGACAATGCAGAGATATGCAATTTCACTCATCTGACAGATGTTCAAAACCTTACTTCAAAGGCATGCCTAGAAGCCTTTGGTGAATCTGAATGTGTTAACAATGTTACTCTTTCAACTGTTTAAAAATAAAATACGTTAAAGCTACCACTTGGCTGTCAGCTCCTCCATGAACTTTTCCAAATGCTAGCCACAGGTAATAGCAAGAAAGTTTGTTTCATCAGATGTTATTATCAGAAAAGTCAACTTATGTCTTGGTTTCACTTTATTTAAACAGGTGGCATATAGAAAAGGATTCAAAACTGTATTTGAAATTTCCTTCGGTTGTGTATTTGTTGTCTTGTTTTACCTTGTCTAGTCAGGGCAGCTTTTTTTGAAATATACTTTTAAGACCTTAAAATCTTAAAAGACTTATTTAATCATAGATGTTTTACAATGTGGTCAGCTAATACATTTAGAAACACAGTAGAAGTCATGAGATGCAGTGGTTAAACATTTGAATACATGAAGGATTGAGTAACATTTTTGTATGGTCTGAGTATATTTATGGTCTCATTTGTCGTAACAGTAGTAAGCAAGCTATGAATTTTTACCTAAAAAGCATCTGGTGAAATGCAGCTACATTAGGGTATGTTGCTGCAATGCTATTCCCTTTTCTTGGGGCAAGGAGAGAAGTGAGGAAGGGTAGGTCTGGGGTCTTTATGGAGGTGTTTTCATGGCGTGCAGGGATGTGTTATTTTGGGACAAGTTTTGAGAATGGACATTTAGCAGAGCTTTCAGCATTCATAGTTTTTAGTTTCCTTTTTGGAGGTAAGGGTCTGGGTCAAAATTAGTGATGATAACATTTCTTAATGCTGCAAATTGAGCCCTGGGAATAGATGGTTCTACATGACTCCTCCCTGTTGTGTGACATTATTTCATGCATAATAATCCTCAGTAAATTCCTATAGTGGCTTTTTCCTCAACACTGCATGTGTATAGAAGCTTGACAATTTGCTGTTGTTTGACTTAAGACAATTCTGTACCTCCCTGGAATGACATACGGCAGTCAAGACATAATATTCTTGATGTGTCTGAGCCCTACATTTATACATGCATGTGTTAAACTTTCTGTTAGAGTTGAATTTTTAATTTTTCTATGTTAAAAATTTTGGACAAAACTGTTGCACAGTTTCTGGAAATAAGATAGGGATAAAAAATGTTTTACATTTGAAGTAATTCCAGAAGCTAATAATAATCATTATCTTTATCTACTGAGATCTGTAATTGGGAGCACTGCCTTGAAATGTGGGAGCAGGTGGCCTTTTTGTCAGGGGTATGTCTTTCATTATTCGTTTGCTAAATTAAAAACTTTCTAAGTCTGTTTGCATGGGCTGAATAGAGACAAAAGGGAGGTATTGAAAAAAGCTAATCTTCTCTGTACTTAATGGCAGACATGTTTTTCCAGGACTGATTCAAAGGATCAAAGTTAGGTTCCTGC
>NW_008665509.1:57788-70484 GCF_000695815.1 Acanthisitta chloris
TCAGTTGACTGAAGTTAGTCCTGGTGAATTCTCCTTTTAAGGTTTCCTAAATGCTCTGAATTTTTGTGTGAGCGTTTTTCTGCACCTTTTAGTTCTGACAGTGCTGCCCAGTTTGTGCACGTATCGCTGCCCTCCCCCTCCCAGGTGCTTAACATGCTTTAGCCTGGAGCTACATCATTAAAGCTGGATTCATTTTTCTGCAATTGCTGCTCCTGGCTGAAGAACTAGCACTGAAACTGAAATCATAGCCCCTATCTTGCTGTGCTCTTGGTGAACCCTGTGCTGGCCCTGAGGCAATGCGGTGGAAGGAGCTGTCAGACAGGAGTGTGCGAAGCAAGACGGAAGGAGCAGAGCTGAAGCTTTTCAGTGGCAGCAGAACAACAGCAGTGGGAGGAAAAAGAAATAGTAATCCTTATAGTTCATATCTTTTTGTGATACAGGGGAAAGCTGGGACTGGAGGAAAAATAAAACTCCAGGAAATCTAAAAAGAATCCCTAATAGCCCAAAATAAACACACAACCCTTGTTTCTTCAAGATATCGTTAAAACCCTTTCTTTTATATGTTTTCTTTTACTTTTTTCCTAGGTTGTTGTCCACTGCTTTTTAATCTTGGATTTCCATGATAAACCCATTTATACTGAACTGTATGGGAGAATGATGCTTTTGTGTGCTGAATGTGCTTTGACATAATTTATCTAGAACTTGACAGGGATTCCATCCTTGATGATTTAAAAGGCATTAATGAGATGGGTACTTGTCAAGACTGGATTATGGCCATCTCCATGTTAGTGAAATGGCAATGGAATGACTACTGAAAACAAATGTGAATCATACATTATTTATTGTTCTTGATAGTGGAAATAAGAAATTGGAATGTCAGGAAAACAAAATCTATACAGTCCTTGATATTTTAATCAGGCATGTTATGACATTGTCAATGTAAGATAAAAAAACTATACGTGATATGAAGAAATTTCCTTTTAAAGAAGCATAATTTGGTTTAGAAAGGAAAAATGAGTGTGTGGGGATTTTATTTTTATGAAGCCATAATGCACTATGCTTTATACAACATGCAAATAGATTTCTTCAACATGTACATGGGAATTCTTAATTACCATCAGATAAACTGATGATAATTCAGCAAGATATCAAGCATATGGTTGACATTAGATCTGTAACAATTCTCAGAGCTTAAAAATTTAAGCATAGACTAATGCTGATTTAATTTCTTAGCTATTTAGCTATTTTGCTTTGACAAACTGAAATAGATGGCATCTTGGGTAACCAGACTAAAATCTGGTCTGTAAATACTTATTATCTTTACATAATCCTTTATAGACACTGCTTTGCTGTGAAAGTCTCTTCAGAGATTTTTATCATGTAATGTCAAAACAATTAATGGGTAAATAATAATTTCAGGATGCTTCATCTTGTCTTCAGTTTGTTAATGAGCTCATGTCTCTATATCTGGAAGTTTTTAAATATATATGTGTGAAGAAAGATGGAGTACAGTGCTGCTGCTGCTTTATAGGACAGTAAGGCTTCAAGAAAATTGTAACTGTGAATGAGTATTTCTTCACACACAAATCTAATCTCAGAATTTTGCAATGTGAGATCAATAAATATTTCCTGCTCACCATAAACTTGTATTTCTTCCAGGAAGAGATAAAACCCCCAAAGTATTAGGATTTGGCATTTGAAGAATTTTAGGGTATATAGGTCCCCAGAATTGGGAAAAAAATTTCTTTCCAACCCATTTTTTGCTGTTCTTGTCATGCAGTTGGAGAAAAAATGCAGGAAAACAGTTTTAATCACTATTAATTGTGCAAAACAAATTTTACTGTTCATCTTTTGTATGTAAAACAGGCAGTCTTTATCCTCTTTCTTGTTCATTACTCCATTAGTGTTTTTTCCTATTTGAAACCTCATGAAAAATGGTAGCTTTAATTCTGAGACATGATGAATGAGTGTTTTGGGGCTTTTAACACTTGATGTGAGAATTTTAAGAAGCCTTTATTTTCATGTTTTTCTTTCAGACATTATTATAGTCAACTGCAACAAAACAGTAGTTAGGAAGATCCAGCACTGACATTAATATGTCTGGTCTTGTGGAAAGCCAAGCAGTCCTCCCTTCTGAGTTAGCCACATACTTTTGTTGGCACTTTGCTTTTTGTGTTGTGGCACAGGGATTACAGGATTACGCTAGGTTAGTAAACAATTCCTGCCTGGCTGCAAGGCAAGCATGCCACAAGATGTACCTATATTTTGGCTCTTCTTTTTAACCTTTTTGTTTCTTAATGGCAACGACTTGGAAAACTGCTCCCCATCCCCTCTATTTTTTCTAGCTGCGTGGTTTTTTTGCATGATGGCAGGTAATTTCACTTATAAATATCTCAGCATAGATATTTTGCAACACACTTAGGGGTGTGATATGCCAAAATACCCTAATTAGTTTACTAGAAAGTGTGATCATCATGTATGCAAACATTATCAAGCACATGATCATTTGTTGTGACTTTAACTTCCTCCATTTCGCAATAACATGGGATAATCTGCCTTCATTTAAGCAGTACGAAGGGAACTAACTTGTTTCCTGTTCCCTGGACAAGTAGCAATGCTTGGGGTGGGTGCATGTGTGGTGGTGGGATGAGGACATGACACTTCCCCAAGAGAAGAGTTTGGTCTGCTGGCTTTTTCAGTTAACTTAGTGCTCAAGCTAATGGGAAGAACCTGCTCAAACTATAAAGTAACTGTTGGCAGAACAGCAAAGCACAGGCATTTCCTGTCTGGTTGGATTGCACCAGGGTGTGAGCAGCTACATTTTAGATATAATGTGTCGAGTAAAGCCCATTCAGCATTGCAATACACATTAGCTTTTTCGTTGTAAATGGTAATTTTCAGTGTCTTGGACTTTTTTTTCCAAATTGTTTTTCTTAGTATAAGGTTTCTGCATTTAGAGGGAGAGAAAAACCCCTTTTTCTGGTTTTAAGATGCTTGTGTGTTTTACCTTTATGTGACGTATTTTTAAAATAATGAGAGTATTTGAGGATTAAGATTTTTCTCTTACTGAAATCAGTAGGAAAAAATCATGAGCATGACCAGGCCAATAATGGGTAGGAAAAAGCTGATTCCACTTGTGCATAAGCCTCAGCATTTTCGTCCTCAACTGCTGCTGGGAGGTTGTGTGTGGTCAGCACCACACTGGTAGCCCTGAGCTGACTGGAACTGCTCCAAACAGACCTAAATATCACCAGATACAAAGGAATCTGTTGTATGTTCCCATTGTTCCTGCCCATACTCGAGCTACTCAGGGCAGGCATAAAAAGTCTGGTTATCTTTAGATTAGGTTGCAGTGACAGTTTCACCAGATCTGCCACAAACTTTGAATTTGAAAGAATGGTATGTCATAGCCAAATCTGTTACAGCTTGGTGTGATTTAGGTCTTGCTGAGAATTTAGCCAATGTAGTAAGTTGTAAGGCTTTAAGTCAGCGTTTTGCAGCTGAATCAACACAAAACATTAGACTCACAAGAACTCACAAGAATTGTTCTTAATACAGGTCCAAGCATATGGTGAAAGCTCTCTCAATATATTAACTGTGATGATTCCACTATTAAAAGTTGTTAGATCCTATTTAGTTGAAGAATATTGTGGGCATATAAGTAACTATTGAGTGGAGAGAGCTGTGAGATAAAATAGAGGTTTTTTTCCCCCAATATGGTAGGTTTAAAAGAAAAATTATGCTAAATGAGAGGTTTATGTTATCCTTTATTGATGGTATTTTTATGCTTCCATAACATCTTAAATTGGAAAATATAGCTTAGGAAACAAACTCATTTCTCTGTAGGTGCTAAAATTTCCATAAATGTGTGGCGTGAAATATGATAGATTTGTTTTTACTGAATTGAGATGTAACTGAGACTGTATTAACTTGTTATAATCCCTCTGCTAAATTGGGTTCTGCATGTTTTCGCACTGTTAATTTTCACTGTGCACCATACATACTGCAAATATGTAACTCTGCAATTGACTGGGAATAGTTGTGAAGAGGTTATTATGGTCTCTCTTGCATAAGTAATACATCTTTAGAAAACAGAATTAGGTCGTTGGCACACACATTTAACAGTGATTTGACTGAAACAGAAGAACTGGAATGGTTTCTTTACGCCCTGAGGAAGAGAGCAGTTTTCTGTGTCCTGAAGTTCTCCTGATTTTTCAGCTTAGGCTGCATGTCCTTCCTTTGGAGGACAATCAGATGGATTTGGTCAGTATTGAATGTTTTCTGCTAGTAGGTGGAGAACTCTGGGATACTGCTATGGCTGTACACTAAATTACTAATAAAAGAGGTAACAAGTTCAGAAGTCCAGACTGCTATGTGTTAGTATTGAACTTCTGCTTCCTCTGGTATACCTAATTAAAAAAAACATCTAAAGGTTAACTTTACATCCAGAACTGGTTAAGTGGTTTCAACAATTCCTATGAGAACAAGCCTTAGATTTTTAGGGGATCTCAGTGGCATGACATTAGTTTAAAAAAGGTGTTGCTGATGCAGGATGGTGGCTGCCTGGAGTGGCACTTGTCCACACCAGTTCCTCCATGGAGGCATAATTTGCTCAATCTGTGTGTGTAGTTGTGCTCCATGGGAAGCATTGCATCAGCATACCTGTGGAAAGCCATGCACATAGATCTCAGTGTTCTTCCTCCTCCCCACTCCCTGCCTAGCTTGAGTGTGAAATAGCTGTACAGAATCTTACATTTAAGTCTCCTTTATTCTGGATGCAAGAGGCCCTGTTACTGCTGGTTCTTTCTTACTGAGGCACAGTGTCAAACTGCTTTCATGTTTTAAGGAAGACTTCGCGTGGCCTCAGGTCACATCCCTCACCAGTTGAGTGTGCCTCACTGGTGAGATGACTGTAAGCTCACTGTGTGCTGCAATGCAAAACATGAGCTAATAAACTTTGCCATACCTGCACTAGTTTTCTGCAGGGTCAGTTTGTTATTTCAGTCCCTAAATGTCGGTGCAGGATTTTTGTAGCCATGACAGTTCCTCAAAAGCTGTGGCTCTGAAAAGTTTAGGAACAGTGCTCCACAGTGCAAAAGAATGTACAGGAGAATTTGTTGACAACTGTAAAAATCTCTTCATAGTTATGCTGGTCAGGAGAGAATAACTTTGTTGAATTCAGCATATATATTCTGGACTGGCATACAGCAAATACAGCAGAATTGTCACTCGCTCCTTGACTATTTTATTCCAGGCTTAATACAATGTCCCTGACAGAGGAAAAATTTCTTTGTATTAAGAAAACCCCAAACAACAACCTGTACTGTAGTGGAAGTTTACATAAGAATCTCATCACACTTTAAAAATAAATATGTGAAGTAATACTATATGTAGCAACTCTCATATGGTTTAATCATAGTTTAATACAACGGAGTTCAGCCTGAGTCCAAGAGATAGTTACCCTATTAAAATTCAGTGTGATTACAGAGCTCTTTTCAGGAAAGAAGGGGGAAAAAAGGCTTGTCAGCTTTTGGCGGTGCTGAGGTGTTGGACTTTGATCAGAAACTTTGATTCCTGTGGCTTCTATTACACAGGAAAGGAACTAGTCTTGGCACATCTTATAACAGGTTGAGAAAGATCTGTTGCTCATGCCCAGTGTAAGAACTTTCTTGACTATCACACATCATGGTTTCATTAAATAATTTCAAAGAAGTCATGAATTAGAACCTGAGCATTCACAAAAATGGTTTAAATAATGAGTTTTCAGGCACCATATTTGTAAGACATTGTAGAAAAACACTTCTCTGCCTCACAGACATCTGGATGGAATATTTTATTGAAGGTTATGAGATGCTGTACTTAGCTGGAGATTAAAACATGGTAAAGGAATGGAAGGTGCAAAGTAATTTGTAAATACTGGTATGAAAACTAGAAGCTGGTCTATGTGATTCATTTTAATAAGCATATTAACAATACAAATGGTTGAGCTTTTATATGGCTTTTTTAGGTTTTACTTTTTCTATTTATAGTTTTTAATATTTCTTTCCTCTCTTAAAATTAATATAGTTCTGTAAGTGGTCAGGTTTTTCTGATTTCGCCCTTCAAAAGCCACTGGAGGACTTGAAATAGAAAAGTGTACAATCCAAACCAGTGTCAGTAAAAGGAGAATAGAGAGTGAAAAGATACTGACTAAATCCACCTTATTTCTATTTCTTCAATATCGCTGAGCACTACAAACACTGCACATAGCTCCATAGATGAAGAATGGACCTATATGGAAATTCAGGTGCCAATTTTGTAAAGCCTCTAGGCAAGCATGGATTTTCTAGAAGTGAACAAGAATTGCTGCTTCCCCAGCACTGCTTCAGCTCTTCTCATCTCACCCATCTGAGATGGGAAAGGCTGTGTATGATCTCCACTTATGGACTAGCTAACCCACTTTCATGTCTGCAAATGCAGCTGGCCACCTACTGCAATTTTTAGAGCTGTGGGGCTCCTACTGGCTGGTCTGTCATATCCCAGTTGTCAGCCACCTGAGGCCCCAATATGTCTGAAAATTCAGCCTTAGGTCTCCTTGTAAATGTTTCTTATTATAGCAGAGTGTGAATTTAGGGTGCAATAGTTTTGTCTGATCAGCTCCACATCCTGACCCTAGCAATAGGGATGCCTACACATGGAGCTAATGAGAAACATTTTTGTATACAGATAGCTAAACCAATTCATCCAATGTTACAGAGACCAGGAGACACAGATTTTGACTACTGTAAGTTCATGCTTATAACCTTAAGCTTCGGTTTATCTTTTTCTTGAAACGTAGCTATTGCACTGGTAGATGAACAGTGTGTACTGTCCATGCATCTGCAAGTAAGTTCCAAAGACCTGAGATGCCTTAAGGTTATCCCAGCCAGATGTGGAAAATTGCCTTTCCTTATGGGGAAACAGGGACTGCACTAGGGGCACTGGAGGATTCTTTGGTTTTATTTGTATTCTTGCTACAAAATGGGCAAGTGCTAACTCAGTTTAAACTAGACCTTGTGCTCTAAGCCATGCTGCCATATGTGCTAGCTAGTCAGGATTCAAGACATTTAGACTCAAGTTAACCTTCTCTCTCTGTGGAGGTGGGGAGGTTTCAGTCAAGATTCAGTAAAAATATTAAGCTATTTATAACACAATAAGGACAGGGTTTATTTTATTTTTCATTAACTTTCTGTACTGAAGTGCTTTGTTCTTCTGTCTGTAGTTGTAGACAACACACAAATTACAGTCTTTGAAAGAAGCTTGAGGTAATTGTTAGTTTCCATGCAAAATAATGATGTTAAAAAGATAAAAACCTCAGGACCTGACAGGAATTACTGGGTTTATCTTCTTACCATTCCAAGGCAGAATTCTTCAGTTCAGCTCTGGGCTTGATTTTTCACTTTGGATGATACAGCTCTTGTTTTAACTGAATAGCTAAAGCTGTCCTGATGTAATAGTTATTTAAGCCAAAGATGCTATATGCAATTTTTTTTAGGTGTTCCCTGGTTTTGGAAAAAAACAAGGAGAGTAAATTAAAAGCATAAGATTTGGGGTTTTTTCCCCCGAAATAAATCCTTTCTGTGTTTTGTGTTTAATTTTGTGTTTAAACTTTGAACCAAAATCCAGCATATTTCATGAAATGCAGCATGCAGATCAGTGGTTTCTAATTTTCTGCTGTTTGTAAATCCAGTTCCAACAACATTTTTTTCCAGTCGTTCCTTTGGTCTGTGAACCCTGATTTATTTAAGAATCAATGAGTTTGCAGAACCATGGCTATGGGAAACCTCAATGATAAGGAACTGAGCCCCTTGTTAGTGGGAATACCAGTTCCCAGTGCTGCTTTGGCTGCCTTAGCTAATGTCCTGGCTCTGACAGTACATTTGACAGCATCAGATAACTGAAGTTGTAAAAATGGCACAGTAGGTATATAATTTCTTCATTGCAACTGTTTTCACCTTGATTACAGATATTTAAAGACAGGTTTAAAACCATAAAATATGAGACTTTAATAGCCTTTCAAAATGTTATGTTGGTTTCACAAAAATCTGAGTATCCTTGACAGCTGTGCAAGTTATGGCTGTCAAAACTTGAGGTATTATATCCTTGTTCTCATTTTGATTAGGTTTTTTTTTCTGTAAAACAATACTGATCACTTTTTTTCATCCCCGCATGTCTCTGCCTTCAGTGTCATTTTACAACTCCTTTTTCTTGTATGGTGAGATAGTAGACTCTAACTTCCCTATGCAATTGCTATTTTACTTTTATATCCTAGCTGTTCTTTTTCTTTTGTTTGAACAAAATGAAAAGACTTGAAATTGCAGTCTCTTCAGTGTCATGCTTCCAGGTTTTCCCATTTCCTTTATTCAGAATGGCACAGGTCAGGTTGATGGACAGATGAGGACAGATCATGGTACATTTCCCTGTATATATAGTCTCTCCCTTTTCCCTTTCACAATACTCTCAGGGGCATGTGTGTCTTATTTGCATCTACATTGTCCCCACTAGTTCCATGATGTCCTCTCTATTTTTACATATCTCAAACATTTGGCCTTTCCTGGGCAAGAGGTGAAGCAGCTGGGTAGATCAACATTCACTCTGGCTGGATGAGTAATGGAGGTGGCACAGGGAAGCAGGTAGTAGGCACGGGATCGTTTTTCTGCCCGCAGCAATCTGCTGCTGTAGGCAAGCATCTACTTGAGCGGAGTGCCTTAGAGGATCCTGTGTTGGGAAGAGTCAGAACAGATGCAGTCTCACACTGTGGCAGCAGGTGAGTTCTGCCAAATGTCAGTTTATTGGAAAACTGGATTTGAAGAGGAATGAAATTTTATTGTATCTTGATTCAGGATGTACTGATTTTAGTAGCAGCACTGAAGACAGAGGGAAAAGCTGGATGGAATGATGCTGGGACCAAAGCAGACTGAGGGACTGTACCTTGGGCTGGGATAGGTGGCATTTTCCAATGGTGCAGTTGAGTATGCTGTTCAGAGAAAACCAGGAGAGAGACTTTCTGAGGTTGCTAGCAACAAGCGTCTTTAACATCTGTCTGTTGAAGGGATGTGAAGTTATTTTGTAGAGTATTTACAATTCCTTTCTGTTCAGCTGGTGTTTGTGACTTGCCCCATAATTTTTGATGAGAGACGTGTTATACTCCACGTTTGGAATGGACCCTCAAAATCATCAGATTCTGGCAGAAATATACATTCAGTAAGTGTTCTTTATAGTAAGACTATGCTGAAAGATCTGCTCTGATAGATTATGCATGGTTTTTCAAATGCTTTTCTCAGATTAATTTCTTTATTCCTAGCAATTCCAATAGCAACTTACTACTGGAGTTTTTTCATTAAGTTGTTGAAAATAACTGTACTGCAAAAAATGATAAATATGCTATATTATTCTGAAAATTCTGCACTGTAAAGCATGAACATAATTTTCTTACTTATAAGATAGTTTCCATGCTGTGCACAAATCTTTTATTATGTGTCTTCTGTTGTGGTTGTCCTTATTTTCATTTAAATTTATGGCAGTGCTTTGTCTGAAGAAAATATTTTGATTGGTTAGTAAACATGCCACAGGGGGTAGGTAATTTACATGAACAGCAATTCTGTTGAAATTGCTATTCAGCAATTTAAACTACCTGCTCCATCCTTGCTGTAGTTAAAGGAGGGGAAAGATCTCCCCAAAACATGACCTAGGAGGAGAAAACAAACAAACAGCCCACCAAAAAAACACCCCAAAACCCCTGCCAGTTTCAGAAATATGGAATAGGTGGCTTGTTTCTAATAAGGGATAACTTTCTGGGGAAATAGCAGGAGCATGGCATGTTAGTCTCTGTGAACACTCCAGCAATGTGTTTCTATTGCAATAAATTCCTGTAGCCATCAATGCTGCTCTTGTTCTTCTATAAAACTAGATGGGACTGAAGTTCATTATTATTTGCTTGAGACAAATAAAGTTAATTTCTCAACTACTCCAGTGAGCACTAAAATATTCTTACAAAGTAGTAACTTCATTGACAAAACGAAGGCAATGAAAGCAAGTGTCAGAGATCTGTCAAGTATGAAGATTGCTACTTTCTCCAGAACATGAAGTTTCTTACAAAGCTGCTGTTTGGTCTTTCTCAGGTTATAATAAATCTGTTAAGTATTTAATAACTAAGACATGAATTCTGTAAAACCACCTAATACCTTAGTCATCACCTGAGACTTCTTAAGGAAGGTTTAAGCTGTGAATGGCCTCCTAATTCTGCTACAGTCATTTTGAAAGTTGTGTGTGCATACCTGGACCTCCATTTCCCAGTCTTTCAGGACTTTGTCAGGTTGCAAGTGAAAGCATTTCTGTTTGGGGAACCAGTGAAGCATACATACTGATGAACACATTAAATATGCAAAAGATTCTGCTCTGGGACATGATATGACAGAAGAAGTTCTTTGTCCTAGGACACTGCAGAGCATCTTTCACTCTGTACACACTTGCAAAACGTTCACTGGCGAACTGCTATCTGCTGCCTTGCTCCTTCTGTTTCCATTTTCATGCGTTCCAGTGACATACTGAGACCCAAGCCCCAGTGGGCCCAAAGCTAGGTAGAAGAACAAATTTAGGAGCCTAAACATGTTCTCAAGACATGACTGACTACACATGTCTCAAGTCAATTTGTACTCAGTTTTTCTTTGTTAGAGTTTGCTTGAGAGCTGAAAGCTCTGTTTCTGCCTAGGCATTAAAGTGTATGCCATATTCACGAGATTATTTCTATCATTTTGCTACACTGAAAAATCACAATGGGAATGAAAAAGAGGGAGGGGAAAAACCCATCCCAAAATGTGCAGGAGGGGAAACCTTCCTGTTTTAGAGAGCTCAGCAAGGATGTGATGGTTTCTCTCTTCCATCTGGGAATGTGTCAGCCCAGATTAATGGGAACATTGCTGCTTGTGCTCCAAGGGAAGTTGGGTTGAAGATGCACCATTAGGCTTCCCACAATCATTGATGGTTCCTGGTGGCTAGCTTTGGCATTTCCCTGATAGGTTGCTGGTTTCTGAAGCTGCCCTTTGAGGTAGCTCCTTTCCCTGTGATTGCAGAGTGCTGTGCACATATAGTCAGGTCTGTAAGGACAGTGCATCGGAATTTGGCAATGACATCTAGGCAGCAGGTTGTTCAGCTGTGCAGGGGCTGTGTCTCTCCCCAGATAAGGTATTTATGAAGTTGCATTTTCCGTCCAATGAAAAATAACCTGTAAGCTTCCTTGGTAAATCAGGACTTGCAGTCTTCATGATTAGTATTAGCCCAGGCCATTTCATCTGAAATCTGCAAAAGTTTTGTACCAGGACACTCTTAAATCCTATACATCTAAAGAATTATTAGTAAATCTTGAGACCAGCTGTAACACATCTGAAGATTAAATGTGGTTGATCCAGGAACAGAATAATTCATTCAATGTTGAACCACAGATCTACAGCATTCCCTTTTGTATTTCCTCATGCCTGTGGATGGTTTGGAGTATGAGACTGACTCACTACCCAGAGTATATAACAGAAGCTCATTAGCTTTTCACTCATTTTTCAAATACTTTTTGTTCCAATAAATACAATGAATTAAAAATCAAAGCATAAGTTGCTGTAATATTACGTCTCATAGCTACATGCAGACAGTGTCTGTTTTTTCTTTTATTCCTTATTTAAGCTCTTCTGATTCAATGACAATTCATTTATGTAAATATACTTTATAAAATGTACTCATAGTTCATTCCAATTTCTAAAACAGTTGACTTTGGAATGCTATCTCTTCACTGCAGTTCTATAATAGAAATACTTCATGTCATGCAAAGGCCAGACTAAGCAGCAAGCTACACCAGAATTTTCCTGGCCTCAGCCTTAATAGGAAGTGGGGAGGAATTTCCTGGTTTGAAATGTTTTTGATGAAGTTTTGAAATTGTTGTGACATTCTAATTTAACACTATTAAATGAAATAGTTCTTTTTGGTGCTTATTTCAAAAGCTGTAAACAAAAAAATATGCATTCATCAAAATACAACCTTTTGATTGATTTAGGATTACTTTTGGCTTGAGGCCATGTTTGGATTTTTGACATTTTGTTCATACTTAATAAAAAAAAGAAACTTTGTGTGGCAGAAAAACCTTTTCATCTCAGTGTAGTGTTAACGTTGTGTTAAGTAAGCTCTTCATACTGGAAATTCTGAATGGAGAAAAAAAATATGGTTAAGGCTATGTTTTTATATATATTAGACATCAGAATAAATCATGATGAATGACATGAAAAAACTGCTAAACTTCAATTGACAAAGTCAAGGTCATAAATACATGAATATATTTGTATATGCTTTAGCCTTAAAATACTTTAAAAGCAACAGCCAACACACTACTTGGACAGTTTCTATAGTTTAAAAGTCTCCTTGTTTTCCCTTTTGTTACTTTTGTGTTTCTTTATTCATGCAAATGGGTTTGGTGTTTGTAACATTATAATGTTCTTACATCCCTGAAGTTTGCCTAAGCTCAGTAGCTGATGGATATACAACATAGTAACAGTCATGATGATGATGAAGACTGATTTATTACTCTGTCCAAAGCCTATTCTGATGCAGTTGTCAATGTCAAATGCCTCTGAGGTTGTCCTTCCTTGCTTATTACCAACTTAGGAGAAATATAAAATTGGTAAAAACCAGCAGGAA
>NW_008665509.1:70511-81450 GCF_000695815.1 Acanthisitta chloris
AAGTTTGTGAAATTCGTGTTGCCATTTGACCTTTTATTATTGGGTTTATTTCTGTGAAGATATGTTGGTACTAAAGTGGAGAAGGCAAACAACTGTCTATCCCAGAAACTATACTGTTTTGAGATTTTGCATAGATTTTAGATGTGATTTTTATTGGAGAGTTACTATAAGCCAAGGTAGCCATCAGAGTGGTAAATAAGCTATCAGCCACCTCCTTTTTAGCTATTTGCTAATATATTTTGAAGCATTTATTTTTGCAGACATCCCAATAAATAACTAATTTCTGAGCAGTTAAATTTCAGTTACGGAAGCACAATTAAATTTTTTTATTGCCTGCATGTGGAGGGATTCACAGCTCGGGCTAGAAGTGGGCAACATCAAACCTCATTAAAAATTGCAACTTGGCAAAAGTGTGATGTAGTTATCATGAAAAACTAATGCCACTGATCATTTTACAGGCAGAAAACTAGTTACAGGCCACAGCTGTGGATAGGGATGGAGAGGAAAGGAAGCATGCCAAGACTGCAAGAAAGAAATTACTTTTTGTCAAACAAGCTTGAGAAATTCAAGGCAGCCTCCCAGGTCACTGGTGCATGGGCTATTTGCCTACCTGAGAAACCAAAATACGCCTGCTGGGCATGATTATAGTTGTTAACTGTAGTAATTTTAACTGTCTTAGAAATAGTAGGCATTTGCAAAGCAAGATGTTTCAAGGTGGTTAAGAATCAGAGTAATTTAAGTTGGGAGCAATCTCTGGAGGCCTAAGTCCAGCCCTCCACTACAAGTAGGACCAACCACAGCAGGTTGTCCAGGGCCTCATCCAACACAGGTTTGAGTATCTCCAAAGATGAGTAGTCAACAGCTTGACTGGACGCTTGTTCTAGTGCTTGACTGTTTTATTGTGAAAAGTGATTTCATAATACATCACTGGAATTTCTTGTATTACAGTCTGTGTCAGTGTCATTCATCCTGTCCCTGTGTGCTTCTGAAAAAACTCCACACCTTCACACCCTTCCCTCCCAATTCAGCTATCGTATTTTTCTGTGTTATCATATTCATCCTGTCTGCAATGGAAAGAAAGAACCAGCAACCTTGCTGCCAAGAGGAGCTGCATGTTCCAACTCATATCATTTTTCAGGGACCCAGAACAAAAAAATTAAGAATACAAACCCAACATCTAAACTGTTTATGTCATATTAAATACCAGAAGCAACAGAGCAGTAATTTCCTATGTGGTTTTTTCCTGTGTTAAAAAATAATAGAATCATAGAATTTAGGGGTTGGAATGGACCTTACGGATCATCTAGTTCCAATGCCCCAGCCATGGTCAGGGACACCTCCCCACTAGATCAGGTTACTCAAGGACTGATCCAACCTGGCTTTGAACACTGCCAGGGTTGGGGCAGCCACTACCTCCCTGGGCAGCCTGTGCCAGTGTCTCACCAGCCATACAGTAAAAAAATTTTTTCTCACATCTAACCTAGACTTTCCCTCCTTCAGTTTGAACCCATTACTCCTTGTCTTATCATTGCAGTTCCTAATAGTGGGTCCCTCTCGAGCTCCCTTGTAGGCCCCTTCAGATATTGACAAGTGGCTATGAGGTCTCTACGCAGCCTTCTCTTCTCTAGGCTAAACAGCCCCAACTTCCTCAGCCTGTCTTCATAGGGGAGATGGTCCGGTCCTCTTATCAACTTCGTGGCCTCCTCTGGACTTGTGATTTTTCTTTCCTGTCTTCAAAGAAGCTTGTACCCTTTCCCTTCCCCATCCCTCTCAGCCCTTTTTTTTTTTTAAAGCTGGCCAAAGCTAGCTAGAAAAACCATGCCCCTAAGCAGTATCTATCTCTTGTGTGGTATCCAAACTTCATTTTCATAATAGCACAGTTCTTTTCATGCCCTCTACTTCTCATTTGTGGATTTCAAAGCACAGTGGAGACCAGCAGCAATATGCCAGTATCTCGGTGGGAAACTGAAGCATCATAATCTGAGAGTGGAAGCAGATAACAAGAAAGCCATAATTAGAATGTGTGTTTTGTAATGGCCAATGTACTGTCCCAGCCTTCAGGACAAACTGTGAGTCCTTGAGGGATTGTTCCCCCCTTACAGAAATTCTAGGACTTGAAATTGGATTATTATATGATAACTTTCACTTCCTTGTTAAATTCTAATTAAACCCCCATCTTAAAGATATGAGTCAAAACTCCAAATGCGTGGAGAAAATAAAAGGCTTTACATACAGTGTCTAAAAGAAAGCCTATTTTAAAACATAATCTCCTGAGCTTTGAATAGGACTCATGGGTCTTCCCTCTCCAAATGCCTAAGATTTCACTTTTTTCCCCCCGAAGTTTTACTGTTTCTTTTTGTGTATGCATTCAGCCAGCACAGTGTGCTCTGTTTATGCAGTGATGGTGGTAAATAGTGATAAATATACTGCAGAGTAGTGGGGTTTTGCAGAGAGCTGTGGAAGAAGTCTAATCTGTCTATAGCAGAGATGATTCAGTTTTGAAAATCTGGGTGGTCTTGGAAGGGAAGGAAACAATAGCCTGTTTTAAGTAGCTATATTTTAAGCAGACCACCTCCTTGCCTTTTTGAGAGTGGGGGGTAGGGAGAAGAAGTAAAAGTGACATAATTCGATCCATCATCAAAAGCCAAGCAAGTCTGTAAGAGCCCTTTTACAAAATCTGTCACTTTTTGTGTGTTTGTGTGTGTTTAAAACCAAGAGAATCCTGTTGGAGTTCTTTATTAGGTTTGGGGGCATTACATGTTTTTTGCATAGTGATGCTGCTGAGATACAATGGTGGGAGTCTCTCCTGGATCAGTGGCAACTTACTGTAATGCTCTGCATCTGTTGATGTAAAGCATTTCACAATACAGAGCAGTGCAGATGCTTGTCCCTGAATTGAAGTCAATAAGACCTTTTGTGTTTTCAAAGCTAATTGCAGTAAGTCTGACATAGCAGGGCATTATACTGTGGGAAATACCTCTTAAACATTGTGGTTTGGTCCAATATGAAATAATTTAACAGTAAGGCTGATTAGGATTAATGATATATGTGGGTCAAAATGGTTTCTCTAGATGATTATTTTACACTAAAATTTATATTAATTTTGCTAGTGATTTTCAGTCACCTGCAAGGAGGTAGATGCTGGCTTTATACCTAATATATTATATGATAGTGTTAAATAATGGTGGCTTCCTAAATTTAGCAAATATAAGCACAATAACTATGAAAAATGTATCATTCTGTCGGCCTAGAATGTTGTTAAATGGTATAGAAGGGAGTTCAGAGAGGTAAATGTTCACTCTGTGTGTGTTCTTCTGGAAAAAAAAATCTAGTGAAGAGTATGTAACTACGTCAATGTGTGTGTGGCAATAAAATACAAGTACTCGTGTTATCACCTCAGCATATGTATATGCCTTATTTCAGTAAAGTGAACTTACGGCTCATAATGCAGCAAAAATCACCACTAAGCGATATTTAAGAATTTTAAAATTTAAGTCTCTAAACAATTAATAAGTTTTGTTCCTTAATGTCCTCAAAATAAAAAGGAGTATGTTTTGTTTTCTCCTGGAGAACAAATGCTTTCCTACATAATAAGCTGCTTCAGGACTTTTCCTTGCTAAACCTTTTAAAGCTGATTTGGCCTTTATAGAAGAAACTTGAATTGCAGCTCCCACTTGTGTTGCCCTGCTGCCAACATACCTAGGGTGTGATTAAGATGGTACTGAATGTTACTGAACAAATTGAAGAAAACTATGTCTTTTCAGTACTACTCATTATTTTGCATGTGCATGTTTGTTAATGTTATATGGGTAAAAAGCAAAAAACAAGATTTCTAGCTGAAGCTGTTTGTAAGCATTTATTAGCTACTTATTTTTTCCTAAATATGTGGCTATATTGTTGTGTATATTTTGACTCATTTTAGACACGGTTATTTATTTCCCTTCAGTAAAAGTTGGCTGCCTGCCTGCATTTCTTTATGTCTATGCCAGTGGTAAGTTTCTGGACACATGGTGCTATACTTTGGAATCCTGCTGTTGTAGCTCAAATATTGTTTTATCAGAGTTTTGAAGGCAGTGTATCTACTGTTATTTTAACTACTCTGTAGCCCTTTTTAATTGGCAATATATTATACTTTGCTTTGCCACATTACTTTTATAAAATCAATTTATAGCACTTCTTTTTCCTACTTTTTTTTTAATTTACCAGTCCCTGAAAAGTACCTGGAACCATAACTACTCCTGTTTATTCCTCACTTTTATATTTATTTCTTCTATTTCCTTTATTTTCCTTACTCAAAGTTCATGTGCTTTTTTTTATGTATGATCTTCAGATTCAGACCTTTTCTTGAAGTGCAATAGCTAAATTTTATGGTATAGTAGTAAGCAAAGTGATTGACTACAGCCCTTGTTATACACTCAGTGCATGGCTCAGATCTGTTTTCTGAGACACTGCAAGCAACCCTCAGGAAAGGAGGATAACTTCATGGGGATAGACATGTCCTTTTACAGCTGACTGTCACTTACATGAGTTGCTGGTAGGGAAACAAGAATAGAAACCTGACCTACAAAAGAAAGTAGCCCTCCACCTAAGGAATTGGATAATACAGCACATATTTTCGGAAGAGTTTGTGCTGTGATTCCCTCAATGCAATACGTCAGAGGAGCCTTAGGGAACATATATTTCAGCAACACAGACATGATACACTTTATACTCTACTGAAGCTTGAGGAGGAACAGAATACAAACTGAGTCGCTCTCCCTCTTTGCCTGTTTCTGCGGCTGTACAACTGTGTCCTGTTTGCTTGTGACCTGCATTGACTGCAAACTTGGAAAAAATGCCATTTTAGGCACTTAACAAGGACCAGAGCAGTTTTCTTTGCAGAACCGCCCTGCACAAGGCTGTCTTTTAGTCCTAAGTAGTTAAGCTGGTATGATTGAAAACATGTGACATACCACTAACTGCAGCAACACCCAGCTCCCAGCATTAGTAGTGCTTGTCCTAAGTGAATCTGATAGCACATTGGTAGCTTACTGCCATTTGCCCTTCATTTTGAAGCCTGGGAAATTGAGGCACAAGGTGATATGTCTAGGTCAGTCAGGCGTTGTTAGGACTTACTCCCTGCAGCATGAGCCCAACACAGTACAACAGATCATTAACTTCTGTTTGGCCCATCTGTTAATGAAAACATGATTGATTCAAGTGCTCTTTGGATACGTCAGAGCACTGTGTGAATGGTCTGTTTGTTCCCATTGTGTGATGAATGAATTTATTTTTTTTTAATACGGGTAAATATTCATCCATATTTTGGAATCAGTAGTTGTCTTGTACTTTGTCTTTCATTTTCATATTGTACCTGATCCATCTGTTCCTTCCTTTCATATTGTACCTGATCCATCTCTGCTTCTTCCTTCTCTTAGTTTAACTTTAAAACTTTTTTTACAGTTTAACAAAGGTTGAGGGATTTTATGATAGCCTTTATGCTTAAATACTCTTAATCTGAAATCAGTTTTTAACATTAAGGATATAAAAGCTTAATTGTAAAAGATGGAGTAGAAGTTTCTATGTATTGTGTGATTTTTAAACTGTGGGTAGCAGTAGCAATCACAGTTGCTGTAGCTCAGACAAGAAAAAGGTGTTTGACATGCAATATTGCTCAGGGAGGGCAATCCAGGGATGTAATACTGCACCCTGCTACAGCCCTATGAACACACATGAAATAGTGGCAGTACTTGAACAAGATTTTTTGAGACATTTTAAATGGACATTTAAATGAATATGATACTGAAGGCAGGTGACATGCAATTTTTCTGTAACCAAATTGAAGCAGTGGATATGATCTACTTGGGGGTGGAGGTTA
This sequence comes from Acanthisitta chloris, assembly GCF_000695815.1. Lineage (NCBI taxonomy): Eukaryota > Metazoa > Chordata > Aves > Passeriformes > Acanthisittidae > Acanthisitta > Acanthisitta chloris. The sequence continues at coordinate 76,369 of NW_008665509.1, forward strand.
TTTCCATATGCTGCACAACGGAAGGTGTGAGCAGTGGATTGGGGTATGGGAAATCATGTACTTTTCACTGAGGTAAGAAAAAAATGAACAAACCAAAACTAGTCTGATTGCTGCTCATTGCAAGTATGCGCTTCTAAAATTTTTTATATAATTCCAAAATAAGGAAAAAGACTTTTATGTCTCATCATTTGTCCATCCGCATAACTTTTGTTTCAAGCCTACATACTTCTCACCTTTTTGCAAGAGTTTTGGTACCCTCTTGATCCATGCGTTCTCATGAACCTTGGACAGTCATGAACTTCAGTGGCAGCATGGATTTAACTAGAGAGGCACTGCACAGGAAAAAACAAATTGAAGAGGCATTAGTGTGGGCTATGGTATGTGGTTTAGCTTTGTTAAGAAGATCAAATAGGTGGAAAATTTCAGATGTAAAATAATTTTGCATTTGAGATACTGAATTGGGGAGGAAAAAAACAAGCATCTGAATAATCCTTTAATTCTTTTATTGGTGATAGAGGATTTTTATGCTTGGATGTTTTCTGTGGCTTCTTTTGTTTTATTTGGGGTTTTTTTTTGTTTGGTGTTTTGTTGTTTGGGGTTTTTTTTCTATGCAATTTTACAAGAATGACAAATTACCCTCAGAAATCATGGGAACAAATCAAGCATAGAAATTTTCTCCCAAAGTATGACCTTCCTAAGAAAATGCATGCAAATACCTGACATAGGGATTTATGATAAAAAATGACTTAATCATAGCTATGACATTGTCCCTTCGGTCCTAAAGTCTGTCTTCTGGGTGTAACAAACAAGATGGGATTTGGTTTAGTTGTGGCAATATGTTGCTGCTGTTACTGCCAATCGTTCATGCATCTCGTTAGTGCAGTTATTCTGTAGCACTCCTGAAGCATTGACTTAGCTCTAAATATGTGGTATGCCTCCTGTTTACCTGCAAATTTCCAGTTAGAATGGATGCAGCATACTGTGCTTTTTACAGAAAAGTTATCTTCATATTGTCAAGTAATTGGCAAACCTTTCCATGCGAGGATTGGCTTCAGCATTGCTAAAAATTAAATTGATACTATGCCAACTTCATTCATACCATAACATCATTGGCTTCAATGGCATTAAGCAGGTCTGAGTTCAGTCTATTGTGCTTATTGCTTAGTTTTTCCAGGCACAGATACAGGAAGGAACAGGGTGGATATAGAATAGTTGATATCTATTGCCTTTCCCATGATTCATTTTCCCTGTAAATTAGTTTCACTGAAGGAAATTATATAACTTAGTGGCTCCTTGGCCCAGTTCTTCATACAAACAAACCACATTATGGAAAAAAAATATATCTATGTCTATTACAGTTTGACAGCATTGTGTTCACTAAATATGGTCTGACATTTGAGAACATAATAGGGCTACTCCATCTGAAGCAGGGAAGGAACAAAACATTTCAAATAGGATGGCAGTAACTAAATAACTTCACACAATATGGGGGTTTGTGTGTGTTCTTTTGGATGTTTTATAACATTGTGGTAATCTTTACAAAGCCCAACAAAACCAAAGAACTTACACAATAGTTTTGTTTGGAGTATTGTCAGTTAAAGTAGAACACAAAGTAGAAAAATAGGCAAATTTAGTCTATGCAGCAAATTTGGTCTAACCTGATGATTGTTACCATCAGGTCTCATGGAAAGAAATTAAAGAAGAAAAGCATCTTATTTTTCGGTTCTGCCCTGTAGGCAAACAGTAAAGTGTGAATTGTGAATCTGAAAATGACATTTTGGGGAGTATCTCTTTGTATTTTACTCATTTGTTTTCCAATCATCACTTCAGCAGCAGCTGTTAGAGCTGGCAGAAGAAAGGAGGACAAACTTAGTGTTCATCCTGTCTCTTCTGTAGGTACTGATCTGTTTTTTCCCTCTCTAAAGGAAGATTGCTTGTCTTGCCTCATTTCGGGTTGCTGCGTAGTATATCCTTTTTATGACCTGTTGCATTGACTGTGCTGTTCTTTGAGTTTGTGTACTTGCTCCTTTTTACTACACAGAGACTTTTCTTTGCTTGTTATTTGTGATCCATTCTGATTTGGCAGCAGCCTGCTCTTGCACTGGATGGCTCTAGAGTAAAACCACTCTTGGGAACATCATCTTTTCCTTGCATCAGTCTGATCACTGATCCAATTGCATTCCCTCTCATGCAAGTTTCTGTACTTGACTAGAGCTCTAGGTGGACATCTACAGAACTACTTCATTGCTCTCCTTCATATCCCTCCTTTAAACTGTCTTTCATTATGATACCTATGGAAAACAGACTTTTAATGACTGTTGGGCTGACCTACACTGCTCTTACATTTTATTTTCTTGGATTTTTGTATCTCCAAATCCATCTCCCCTTCCTCCCTATAGATAAACTTTTACTAAAAGGAAGAACTATCCTTTTGTTCTTCATTCTCTTTTCCACAACAGTGAGATCTTGATCCAGGACTAAGGCAGAAAGTAAGTCATCTTATTTGTATTTGTAGCATGTTGCATTAAATAAGGACTCAATGAAAGAATAAGAAGAGCAACACTTAGAAAAAATGCTGAATTAGAAAAGTGGCTGAGGTATCAGGACCAGTCCTTGTAGAACCCGTGCCACATGGCACTGGTCCTTGCAACAGGATTTATTTTGGGACTGTTTTTCTTGATTGTTCTTTCAGTTTCAGTCAACGCTCTGAAATATCTTCTCCAGTGCTCGTGAGAGAAAATTCTTTTGTGGCTTAGAGTTGGCATGCAAATCTTGAAATTAAAACAGATTGGTAGCTAAGCAGCACTTGAAAGCAGCACTACTTTGAAGTAAAATTCTGTTCTTCCTGCAACCCTGTTTATTTAACATACAAGTTTGTGTGCAGAAAAACCCAGCCACGATATAGAGAAGCAAGACAAGGATTAGTGGGGTTTTCTTTGTAGTGGGAGAGGACAGGGAAAAGCAGCAGTTGGAGAAATTTAGTTTACACGTTTATGTCCACTCTCCCACTTCACTGATCTTTTTGACAGGAAACTGGTCCCTTTAAAACTGTATTTTGGGGAGGGGCACCCTGTGTGCTTCTGAGGTTGCACAAAACCCTTTGCTAAAACCCTTTACTATCCTTTCTCTACTGGTCCTTCTATGAGAACAGCATATTCTTGCTGATTGCTGTTGTACTTTCAAGAAACTGTATGTATTATTTCTTGTGAGATTTATAGCTCTGGTTTTGTTGGGTTTTGGATTGGTTTTTTCTTTTTTTCCCTAATGTTGTCTATGTATGACTATACATCATTACAATGGTATGTTCTTCTGTAATAAAGCCTCAATGGCCACTTTGTTTGAATCTAACATTACAATTGTATAAGAATTTTTAGGTGTGGTAATTAAACATGTTGCTCTTTAAGTCCACTGGCAAATTTCACAACCCAGTGAAGCAGCACGAGTGTCTAGGAACTATTTAAACTATTATAGCAAATGCCAAAAGCCAAATACTATTCTGTTTTATACCAGTGTAACACAGAACTTAAAGATTTACTGTTCTAGCATGGATTTGCACTAATGTTGTAGGTGCATCTTTGGATTTGCAAAATCATGCCGCTATTAAACTAAGTAGAATAATAAAATAGAGCACAAAGTAGAAATAAAATCCCTCTTATATTTTTGCTTTTTTTCCTAGTAAATGCAAATAATAGTGATGGTCCTATTTTATGAAAACATAAAAGTGACTTGAAAACAATTCATGTATTTTCTTATTTTTTTAATCAAAATGTCTTTTCATAAAGCCTCATTGTGCTGACAGTGCTTTAAAAGGGAAGGAGAAAGGCCCTAACAAAATGCAGAACTCATCCTCTAGATAATTCATTATTTGCTGCCTATGAAAATGAGGAATTAGAATATTTTTTTTGTGGTGATAGAACTTAATGGTGCATATGACATTGGGGTCTACAGGAGCTTAATTGTCAGAGGGACGGTCTGTTGCTCTTTCATGTTGAGCAACGGGGCATTTCTTTAGTAGCAGGAGAGAATCCAGCTATGCATTCCCCTTCAGGTGGGCTGCTGAGTTTGCTCTTGGACTATGACAGGTGAAGAACACTATTTAATGAGTTTTCTTCCCAGACAATTAGCAGACAGAGGGAGCTTTCCCATCTGTGTCTGACACAGACAGGGTTTGCTGGTTGCCACATTTCCTTTGTGAGAGTGATGAGTAATTCATAGAATGGGATAATGAAAATGACTTTGCTGGCTGCAGTCAGTCTCACCAACTGCTCTGAACTGTTTAATCTCAGGGATTTTTTTTATTAAATACTTCCCACTAGTGTAAAAGGGCAGTGTGGAAGAAGGATTCTCACTAGGGCAGTGCTGTACGAGGGCTGCGGAGGTCATGCACTAAAACAAAGAGAAATACAAAGAGCAACTCCTGCACTGTACTTAACATTCACATCTGCACATACAGTGCATCAATATGATATGTGTTTGTTTGGATTGCTTGCTATCTGCAGGAGCTACTGGTACATGATGCCTTATTTTTGACTGTTACTAGCTTTCTTGAAGTACATTATACCCATATCAGTAAAATATACATTAGTCCTTTTGAAGTCTTTATTAATCTCTTCCCGCTCTTTTCAGGGTACCCTAGTAAAGAAAATTTCAGTCTGAAACCAGAAACCAAAAAAAAAATCAGTAGATTGCCATTCACATGAATGTAATGTGCCTTCCTCTCTGCAAATTCTCTCCTTAATTTAAAGAGTTTTCTAATTGCGTATTTTATTCATCCTAGACTCTATTAATCCATCTAATGCACAGACTTTAAATTTCTTCACACATCAGTTCTGCTGAAGTAATGGAAATTAGAACACATTAACATATTAAATCCTACTGCTGATACTTTATACTTGCAGTGATACACAGAATGTTCACAGAGGAAAGGGCAAGATGGGTAGCTGTGCTTTCTGTACAGCAAATCAAAATTTCTTTGCAGGCTTTCCTAGAAAAATTAATGTTCTTATACGTATATAGTATTTGGCTAAGGATCTACGAATTGGATGGCATTCAGTTGCCTGGTAGCAGTGTTATTCCTGTTCC
>NW_008665509.1:81468-99385 GCF_000695815.1 Acanthisitta chloris
AAAATTATTTTTGTCTAAAAGTCTACCTGAGCAATTTTATTTCATGTTTTATTGCATGTCTATAAACTAGCATAAATACAGTTTTGAGTAGAGGGAGTTGCTTTGGTTTTCTTTTTCTTTTATTTTAAACCTTCAATTCTGTGAAATATAGCTGCCTTGGGGATTCCTTTGAAAAACCTGATAATGAATGTAAGATGTGAGTGACTGGTGTGTGATTGTGTTGATGTTTTCCCTTCTCTTGAGCCCAGTTTGAAATTCAGCTCTGCACAGCAGGGATTGTCCTCAGCCACATATGACTATTTTGAGGATTGTGTGCATGAGTAGCTGTGCCGGCTTTGGGCAACTGGCAGCAGTTTGTCATGGCTGCCTTTAGGCTAGTAAACCTTGGGGATTTTAATCCCTGTCCCTCTCTGTCAATCAAGTATGTTTCACTTTTTAATGTAGTATTATATATTTTCAAACAAATGGTGTTCATTCTACAGTAGGTACAAAAAGTACCAAAAGGCAAAATGCATAGTGTAGGGGGTTTACCTATTTCCCCCTGGCTGCATCACTGAAAATTATTTGCTCTATGATACAATTGTTTGTATTTAAATCATCAAGCTTGCTTGCTTATTTTCTCATTGTTTCGTTTTGATTGAGTACTTTGGTGCTGTGAATCCTGGCTGCATTTAATTCATTATAGTCATGTGAAACTAAACCCTGAATGGCTTCCAAATGAATATTATTTAATTTTCTTTGGCATTCACACAAGCAGCAGCTTTGCCAACTGGGTAGTAAGTATAGAGATGTTTTTTGCTTCTGTGTGACATGGTCAAATTTTAGACCTGTTCTCTTTTGCATTTCCAAAGTACTGAATATGCTGTTCTGAATATGATTATTAGTATTTTCCCTTCTTTTTAGTCCTAAAATGTGAAAACTCAAAGATAAATGGTGTTAGCTGTTTATTTTCAGTGCTGTACAAGCTGAAAAGGGAGTTTTCACAGTTAATAGCCAGGTACTCTACAAAGATTATCAGAGATACTGAATGCCCAGAAAGAATAATTTGAGGTTTATTTGTGACACATTAAAAATATTGTCAAGTATGGAAAGAAGAAAGATTATTTATATAGCTGTGCTATTAAATTGCAAAACTTTACATTGCAATGTTGAAAGGACTTCAAACAGTCCAAGTGAATTAGTTTTGATTTTAAGATTCTATTTGTCCCTTGCTCCTTCTTGGGCAAGTCAGAGAATGTGGTTCACAGTCTGTATAGGTAACTCATGCTAAAATGCTAGAATCTTGATTTTCAACAAGTTACTCAGAAAACAACTTAGATACAAACTGTCTGAAATGTAAGTGATTTCAGGAGGAGACTGAGGCATTATGTTTTATTGCCTGATGGACTAAGGGAATCAGTGTGGCTTTCAAAGGCTTTCTTGATTGTCGAAATCATATGAATCTTTTCATGTCTGAGAGGAGCAGGCTGCCAAGAAGTCACAGGTTGCTCACAGTGAGCCAATGGAGCTGCATTGCTGACTGTGGTGTGCCAGAACCAAAACAACAAAACCCATCCTCTCCTGGCTGCTTCCGGTGGAAGCAGGCACAGAGTCTAAACTGTGGGGCTTTGCAGGGTTGGGGTTTTTTATCTTGCAAAGAAAGGCCAATGTAGTTCCTGTTCTGTGATACCCTGATTGTTTTCACAACCCATGAAACTTGCACGCTTGGAGCTTGGTCCCTTTTTTTCTTCCCCCACCTTTTGAGGACTGTTACTCTTATTGTAGAAAGATGTGTTTGGGGTTTGTTTGTTGGGGTTATTTTGGGGTTTCTTTTGGTTTGTGGGTTTGGGGTTTTTTTTTGTGTGGGTTGTTTTTTGTGTGAGGTTTACTGTGTGTGGTGTTTTTTGTCTGCTTGGTTTGTTGTGGTGGTGGGTTTTTAGTTTCGCTTTGTTTTGGTGATTTTTTGACCTAGTTATTTTTTGCTTTAGTTTTGTTTGCTTGTGTTTTGTTGGTTTTTGTAATGAAATGCAGGTTCATCAATTGAGGGATTTTCCTCCCTTACAGCAGATTACATGATGAGCTATAGCTTTCATGGTATGATGGTAGGGCCAATGCCAGATTGCCTGACTCCTGCCTTGCTTGTGAGTCTGAGAATGGTTCCTAAAGCCATTTCTTAAAAGACAGAAGTGGTACCTTCACAATAGACTCCTCATGGGACATAATCCATAGGCTTCATTCAGAACATAGAGGTCATCTTTTAATGGCTATTAACGTGTTCTCTGGTCGCTGTAGTGCATATGCTCCTATGAGAGAATGTCTTGCCTTCTACTCAGATTGATTTTCTAATTGGGGTTTGCATACATAAGAGCTGGAGGCTATGTTGCATGTATTTGAGTGGCGTGAATATCAGCTCAAAACAGCAATCAAATAGTAGTGAGAAGAATCAAAAAATGAAGTGGCAGTCGGTCGTGAGAGATGAATAGGAAAAATCTCATGGGATGTTGGAGGCAACTCTTGCATCCCATTTCAATATGACACTAAGGAGGTATGTTAAATACAACATACCATGCTTGCCTTTCTCGTGTTCTGTGAGTCTGACCAGACATTTAGGGACCCTTGGTTCTGTTTGCTGGCTGAGGGACATGTTTAAACATGTCTACATTTCCTGTAGGGATTTTTTTAAGCCTCTTTTCCTTGTAATCTCCATGCTGTTATTACAGTGTTGCCAACTCAGTCAAATAAACACTATGCATTCTGTAAAACGTTGACCCAATATTCATCAGGCTGTCAGACTCACTCAGTACAATTACAGAATGTATGAGGGAGGTTTAAAAATTATTTGGACCCCTAGTTTTTAACAGTTTTACGTATGATTAACTGCTAACTGTCTCAAAATGCTGCTGTAAGCACCATCTTTATATTCCACCAGAGACATGCTCTCAGGAGAACAATGAGACATTTATGCTGTTTGGGTAGGAGGGAGATTATAAAGTGTAAAATAATTTCTTACGCATAAACTCCCAGTAAATTATCTTTTCATTTTGTAATAAAACACTTAGTTTTGATTAAGATCTACATTAGTGGATTACCAGAAAATAGCACTATATTTCTAGTCCTTAATGAAGGACAGCAGTGAAACAGTCAGGTGTTTTTGGAAATTGCTTCTCAAATCCTTGGATCTTTATTTGTGGGAATTCTAGTGCTGTGCCCTTTCATTTATATTCCCCTCTCATCATCTCACATTCATTAATTTAGAACCTCACGTTACTGAATTGCAAACTCTGCTGTTTTCATTTAAATTGCAGAATATTAAACAGTAGTGATAAGTTATATTCAGTTGGCAGTGCACTTTTTCTCTTGAAAATTGGAGCCATACAGCCCAAGATACAAATCTTCCTGTGCCACAAAAGAATGAGTGGTTCTGTAGAAAGGCAGGTTCCTGACTCTGACTGACTGCTCATTTTACACTCCTGTGCTGTGTTATATGGAAGATATGGGCACAGTTTGTGACCATATGACTCTTTGGAATGTTCTTAGTGATGACTCTACTGTGTAGCCTACCTGGTCTTTGTCATGGTTCTCTAAAGAGCTTCCTAGCCTGGAGTCATTTTATGTGTGGAAAAATAATGAAAGAATGATAGGTGCTGTGGAAGTATTGGACACCTCTTTCTGTGTCTGCAATTTCGCTTTTCATATGTAAAGCTACATGGACACAAGATGCATAAGGATGTTAGGACAACTCACAAGCTTCTCCTGCAGTTGAAATTATTGGCTTTTTAAAAGTTTTCTTTCTGGAACAGAGTTAGCTCACTTTGAGCTGGATCATCAGGCTGCAGGCTACATTTGCTTAAAAGTTGCCTTTTGGGTTGGAAATTCTTCAGAATCCCAATCCAAGGAATGGAGGTATTGTGACCTTTTCAAATTACATCAAAAACACAAAGTAGAGAGTCTCTTGCCAGTGATTCTGCCCAGTGTTTTTTGAGGGATGTGCAGTTCCTGGCTGATCTGTGGATATCTTTTTAGATGGTCAGGATAAATTTGACAAGCTATATACTTTCCTAAGGGAAATTCAACCAAATAATCTTTTTTTCCTTGTATTTGTGTATTTCAAAGTATATGGCCAGACTTCAAATAGCTGATTAGTTTGCTTGATAGGAAGAACTTGCATAAAATTAGTCATGTTTCTACGCTTGCTTCTTTCAGTGCAATAGAAAATGAGAGATGCAATATGTGGGTGGCATACTCAAAGCAGTCACTTGAGGAAGTGATCACAACTGAGCACTGTTGCATTTACCAGCCTTGGAAGGAAAGATAATGCAGTAATCAAGATGTGAGGTGCTGTGGACTTGCATATGCATTGTAGCCCTGTGAATGAATACAAAACAACCTTGTATCTACTGTGCTCCCAACAACCCAAACAGCTCATTCTGCAGTCCTTTTACTTGCCTATGTTTGAACTAAGCAGAACTAAACAAAACAAAAAAACCCTCCAAAACCCCAAACCCAACTCAAAAAAAACCAACCCCAAATCCACAATTGCTATGTTTGAGTACAAATAACTAGAAACTATTTTGTTATAGTGTCTTTCCATGCTTACATGAAAAGTAATTCTCTGTGGAATTATGGGGAGTTTATTTTTAAATAAAGGATTGTACCAATTGTGAGGTCTTTCTATTCAGTTGTTTTCTTCATCTGCAATACAATACATATTTATAAACCAGTAATACATATTTATGGATTGCTTCTAATACATCAAGTGTTCCACAGTTTGTATAGAAACTGGTTCTACCATCTAATTTTCAGAGCTTGTGGAAAAATAACAGTGTCTGTTGCCTTCTTCTGAGGAGATACTGCCTTAGTAGATTTCACTGTTAAATTTTGTAAAAAAAAATAGACCTTGCTTGTATATCTACTGGGGCTTTGCTTTTGAAACATCGCATTTTCCTAAAGTAATTCTAAATATTTTTTCCTCCCCAAGGCACAAGGAGTGGAGGAGGAATGGTGATGTCTGTAATCTGTAGCCTTCCCATTCACAACATGAAATACAATCCATTGTGTTTGGGAAGAAGCTTGTGGACCAAACAGAAACATTGCTCTGGCTGTTTTGGGGATGAAGCTGTCATCTCTTGACTGGAGGAAGGAGCTGATGTGAGTTACAAAGCATCCTTTAGGCAGTTTAATACATCTTGGAGACATAAAGATGACTTTTGCATCTTCATTTTAGACTCAGTCTATTCTGCTGTGTTTTTTACATCACCCTGATGATGTTTGTGGTCCAAATTAAACAGAACGAAGCTTGTGAATCAGAACCAATCACTTTTCATAGATGTCTTTGTAGCTGCTTTCTTAAAATTAGCATATTTCAGAAGGAGTTAGACAAAAAAATAACTGGAGAACAAAATATGCAAGTCCATGAGAAGTTGTTACCAAATGAGTGCCTGCTTTTTAAAGGCAGATAGCAATGGGAAGGAGTAATTTCCTGGTCTTAAAAAGTTATGCCTTCATAGTATAATATTACTGATTACTGTAACTTTTGTTTCACTTCCACAAGTTAAATATTGGGGTTGTCTGATTCCTCAGTCGATTCATTCTTGTAGTGTGATCATCTCAGGCTGTTGGTCTCTGAACCAAGCCTTGAGGCTATCTCCCACATACACAGGAGTCAATCAGAGATTTGAATTACTGTGGGCCTTAGTTGCTCAGAATATACATCTTCTGGCTAGTTAGTCTGAGTTCACATAGTGCCTTAAAAACAGCTTTTCCTCTTGCAAAATCTGGAATATATTGTGTACCTAATGTGAGGAAACTGGGCACTTTTTTTTTTTTTGTGCTGAAGCTCACCCTGAGTGAATGGAGAAAGTGAGAAAGAAGAAAGCCTATTTCTTCACATCTGCTCATCTAATTTAAGAGTCTTGCCCCAGCTTCATGTTGGGACAAGTCTAGACCACACAGTAATTCCTCCTACTCCTGTTGTCCCTTTTTTAAATTTTTTTCCTTGCACCCTCACACACTCAGGTCAGGTACCCTGCAGTTCAGGTACAATCTTTGTGGCTAACAAGCCCCAGAGCTGCCTTGTTACTGCAGCACCAAAGAAGCTAACCGTAGCACTACAGGGCAAGTTTTGGCCTGTAGTGCCTGTATATCTGCTACACTTTCAACATTTTACCTTTTAAGGGGTTTTTTTTTTGCCATTTTTCTACATTCTTTTTATTATTACTTCAATGATAAATGCTTGCATTAGTTTTCTGGAGGCTTTGCTGCACTACTGCAAAAATGTTTGAAGTGCAAAGAGAAATACTTTCAAAGAGATCTGAAATTTATAGGTGCTCAGATTCAGATTAGATGTTTGGAAAAACCTTTTCACTGTTAGGGTGGTCAGGCACTGGAATAGGTTGCCCAGGGAGGTGGTGGAGTCACCATCCCTGGAAGTGTTTAAGAGGCACCTGGATCTGACTCTGGAGGATATGGTTTATGGGTTACAGCAGAGTGGCAGGCTAATGGTTGGACTTGAAGATCTCAGAGGTCTCATCTAACCTTGATGATTCTAATCCTTTTGGTAAAATAATTTGTATTCAGGGTCCAAACTAGTGGGTTTGTGAGATCTTCCAGCTTTGAACATTAGCAGATTTTGGAGGCTGTTGGGATCTTATACTATTTCAGTACAAGTACTATGTGGAGATCACTTTGTAAATTTGAGAGGATAACTGAAGATTCCATGGGAGTTTTGCCTTTGTGCTGCATTGTCCTTGTCATCTATAAATGAGCAAGGACCTTCATGCCAAGGGGAAGAAGAAAGGAGCTCTCTAATGAAAATTCCAGATAACCATAGTCATTGTACTTTGTTTAGAGGACATAAGTGGAGATAATATTTCTTCCTAGAATTTACAGCCTGTCTTATATGGCTGATGGTTGTAGACAACAGTAAGAAGCCACATAACAAAATAAAATTACGTAATTTAATATCCTTGACTGCAGAAGTACCAATTTGATGGATCTGCAAATAGAATTTCCTGGTTCAGGGCTCAGCACAGAGTCTGGGAGCATAATGCCTGATATTGAAGACACGGCTACTAAACTGCAAAAGGTAAACTAAGCTATGATTCTTAGCAGTGTTTCAGGTATCAACATCCAGACAGGCAGAGAGCCAAGGGCTATCTTGAAGTGTGCATGTATACCTGCCAGTCAGCAAGGGAATTCATAGCAAGGCTGAGGCATTAAAGAGAAATATATGTGCCAGATACTTTTTGTTTCCTATCACTCTAAGGAAAAAGAAATGTATTCCTGTTTCAGATGGATCTGTATGCAAACTTGGTAGGTGTTTAAGTTGTCTGATTTCTTACAGGCTGTAATAAGGGATTTCTGCTCTTTATCTCCTTTCAGTTTTTTAACTGAATCTGTTGCATGTAGCAAGAATTAAGAGTTTTAAACTACTGGAAAAGGTATAATAAGTTTATGGTGCCAGTGCCTTCCAGATGACCAGCCAATACAATCCACTGTATGATCCTGTCCTTCCCCTATTTATAGACACTAGTGTTGTCACTCCTATTTTTACTTAGTGTATTCTGTTTATGTGTTTGAGTGGGTATGTAAACATCCACATGTGAATTCAACTACCTTTGCAGTTCATAGAAGTGGTACTTGGAGAATATGATTCACATGTTCCTCCTCTGACAGATGCCTAGAGTTGAGCAGGTGAATCACTGCACAGAAATGCACTTCTCTCATGGTGAGTCTAGGCAGCTAGCCAAGATGTGGATGCCTGCGTTGCAGAAGTCTGAAGCTGTGTCCTTAAAATAAAATGTCATTGCTTTCATTTCCTGAACAATGCAAGTCACGGTATTCCAACACAGTTATTTAGATAAAGGTGAAAAGAAGTTTACTTTCACAGTCTGAACTTCAAGAAAATGAGTAAGTTAAATAGTTAAGAAAGGGCATTCATTTAAAGTGATGGTTAAGTAATATTGGTGTTTCCTTTGGTTTTGGTAAGAAAGGTAGGCTCTGTACCTTATATATAATCTGCAAAATATTTTTTGCTTATTATACAGAATATATTGTAGGCACATAGAAATTTTTGTTTAATGACTGTAAAGTCAGATGCTCCCTCTAGTGCCTAAGACTATTTTCTTGTAATGGCAATAGCTTTGTTGAGCTTTCTGCCATGTTTTACTATTCAGTTGCTTGAGTCCCTCAGGTATCAATCTTAAAATGGGTAATATAAAATGAGGATAAACCCTTTAGTGTTGCATGCTTCTTGCATCTTTCCCCTTCTGTGCAGCAGAGAGAGTCAGATAATGCATTAATATAAAGTTAATCTAAATATATCCTCTTAATGAAAGCTTTTGGTAGCCTCTCAAGTCAGTAAAGTGTTCCTTAAATTGACTGTCACCTGGGACAACTGTGATACTTGTGAGCATTTCTAAACCCAAGGTGGGTTTATTGTATACATGGAGTATGAAGGATTCAAAAAGGACCTGTACGTTAATCTCAAATTCAGGCCGTTGTTCTCTTCTTGATATTTTTGCTAGCTGATGGTTTTCTATGGCTATTGAAGACAGCAGGCTAAAGTTGTATGAAGTGTGGTAAACCAGGATATGACATCACTGTGCAAAAAGAAGAAATGCCTTAACTAGCTAGACAAACATACACACTGTTTAGTAAGTGAGCATAAACTATGAACATCTATGCTAGCATCTGGGAGGAGGAGAGAGGAGAATGGGATGTGTTTGTGTGCCATGTGAGATTCTTGAGGATACATATACTCCTTGCTTGTTAGGCTGTAGCTGCATTCACCTTGGCAACACAGTCCTTTCTGAAAGCAACCTTTCAACACTGCGTTCTAAAGTTTTAAAATGTTATTTCTAAAAATATGCATTCTACATTTGTGTGTCTGTCTGTAAGTCATGCTTAAAAATGAACTCTAGTAGAAACAGTATGTGTAGAAGTAAACTATGTAGGAATCAAGGTATATTCCTAACAATGCTTGATAATAAATCGTAAAGTCCAACGTTATGAACAGTATTGCAATAATGCATTGCCTACACTATTATTAAGTTCTCAGAGATGTGACAGCAGAGGATTTTAGAGAGATTTGAGGGAAGAGGTTGGGATTTTAAAAGAAATTTCTCACAAATATGATAATGCATGAATATTCTTGTGCTTTGTATTTATCCTGACTAAAAAGCTGTCTGAAATGGTGAGGTTTTAATTTGAGGGGTTTTCTGATATTTTTTTAGGTAGTCTGAGCACTCCTTCTCCCTCCTTTTCCTTCCTTCAATCTTTCTCTCCATAAGGGAAACAAATGGAAAATTTATTGTAAAGTCTCTGTGGGCATCAGCATTCAAACCCAAGAAAAATGTATACAAGTAAAATGCATGTTCTACTTAGGTGCACTGGGAATATCAGTAATATTTTTCATTCTGTAGCTTGCATTTATACAGCTGAACAGAAGAGTGATACAGTAAATTGGAAACAGCAGCCAGCAGCAGCCTCCCTTCTTTCCTGGGTCCTTGAATCTTCCTCATCTTTCACAGGCAGAGGGTGTGAGAAAGTGTCCATGTGTTTTAGTAATTTTTCTTTTCAACATGTACCTCCAATACACAGTGTAGTAAAAGAGTAGCTGAAAGTAATGAGCTGTGTTTTTATGTTTTAAAGTGGTTTGATACTCGAGTAGAGTTTGAAAAAATAATCCAATAGCTTGTTACAATTATAACTGATTGATTATTAAAAGTTACTTTCTGAGCGTTGCCATTGGCAAAGCTATTTGCCTGTTGTAAAGACTTCTTTTCTCCTTGTGGTGGCATTTTATCAGCAGCAGTGGACATGGCAGTTAAACAGCAAAATCATGTTGTTTAAGAGTTAAACTTTACTCTAGATAACCCCTCCATGAAAAGTAACCTTCTTAAATTAATTCCTTTAAATTGTGACAATATATGTCACAATACAAATACTGTATTTGATGCCTTCATATGCCTTTTACCAGTTGCAAGTCTAAATGTTGTGTACTTACTTTTTTCTTTCCAGCTGTGCATTGTAGCTTTAGCCTGGTAAAGTGTTCCACTTACCTGCATCAAAATTACTAGGTAGGCTAAACCCTTAGCCAATTGTATATGTTTTATTGTGATTTTTTCTGTGGTCAGTGACCGTCTCAAGAGGGGCACATCTTTCTTGGGAGGGGAAATCAGCTCCTAACTTTTTATTATTTGCTACATGATTACCTTTTCTGAGATTCTCTCAAGAGAAATGCTGTTTCTTGGCAATTGCAGCGTAATGTCAGTAGAGACAAATATAGATCAACAGAGTCATATTCAGGATTTTTAAAGACCAGGAAACGTACCAACATCCTGAAGTACAGTATGGAAGTGATCATTCATGAGGATGCCATTTGCATGTGAATATCACATTCCTTTTCTTTGAGGAAATGGGAAGGAATTTATCTGTCCTGAGTATTTGCCTTTCTGCTTCAAATAGAGGTGTTTTTTCTTCAAGTTGTGTTGAGTCAGCAGGATGTGACCCATTCCTACCGTCCCTCCTTGCTGCTTCTTCCCTCTCAGACTACATCAATTAGATGATAACCTGTTGGAATAGCAAACCATTACTCCCCCTCCTGCTGGCTCTGCTTAAGGAGCAATAAAAAAGGAGGATAATATTTTGGTTATGAAATGCTGAATTTTTTGTTTTCTTATCTCATGGTCAGCCCTTATGTATTCAGGCCAAAGATACAGGTGCTATTTGAGAAATATTTTATGAAGGAGACATTGTGATCCATCCTTAATGTTGTCTTATAATGATTGCTTTTGCAGAAGATGCTTAAGGCTTGTGATCTTAGGCCTGTTTCTGCTCTGCTGCATGTGATTAGCTTTGTGCTTCTTGGTTAAAATTGTGATGATTGTTTAGAAATGACTAAGAACAGAAGTGTACAGCATGATACTGCATTAATGCAGTTATTCTTGTAATTTCTATCTAAACATCAGCTTCTGTGTGATTCAAACTTTAACAAGATTTTTAGATTTACAGTTTTGGATTTATTAGTAAAAGGCAAAGTCCTGCAACTCTGAAAAAATGCATTGGCTTTTGGTTTTTATACTATATCATAGTTTATGACCTGACCTATAATTCTGTCATTAATTCAGGTGCCATCATAGCTCTTCTGATTTATATCACTACTGAAGTTCCATCAAGACCTCGACCATTTATATACCATAGAGTGATTTTTTCATGTAGTTTTTCTTTTGTTCAAGAACAGTGACTATTGTCTTCAGATTGCAGAATTCTTAATGTTTCTGCCAGTCCTGTTGTTCCAAGTAAGACTTCCCTTGAATACATTTGTGCAATGTATGAAAGCTGTTTTTTCTATGATGCAACATGAGGGCAGAACTTAGCTTTATTTCGTTTCATTCTAGTAGTGACCTATTTGACACAGGTTGCAGTTTACCTTTTTATGGATATAAAGTCATACCTTGCATTTTATGTCTTTGTATTTCTTCTGTATTTTCTCAGGCTAGACCTAGCAGAAAATGCTGTCCTTGACATGAACTCTAAGATGGTAAAGCTACTGCCTGTACCAGACCTGTATTTTCTGCAAAACAAGGCAGCTATAATAATGAAACAAAACCCCATAAAACCTTTAGCATTGCCCTATATTCCTAACTTAAAACTATAACATAAAGCTGTTGCTATTTCTCTCAGTTTTCTTTTGTAACAGTTTATCATATCAATAATCTGGTTTACACCATTCATCTGACATGTGCTACCAGGGGTTATCTTTTAAGTGTAAATCAGGCTTTTGGAAACAGTCCAGAATATATCACAGTGTGGTATATGTCATTGTATAAACATGTTGGCCAAGCTTACATCAGTGTAAATACAGTGAATTGAAAGTATGAGCCACTGCTGTGTTCATGTATTTCCAGTAGCTATTTTTCCTTTTCACACTTTTTGTGATAGTTGACCTGCTTATCTTGTATTCTTTTCTCTGATTTGTATGCTCTTTCTCATTTTCCATCCAAGTGTTACAGTGCTGTATGCATTTCCTGACAGCCAATTAATTGGCTGTCTCTTCACTCAGGCAAGAATAGAGGTAGCAGTTCTACACGAACCCCTCATGTCCATTGATGTGCACAGCAGACATCCTAAGAATGGGGACACATTTCCCTGGTCCTGTGGCTGCATGCTGTTCACATCAATTTCCCATTAAAAGGTAATTTAAAGGTATAGCCCCAGGCAGACTCAGGAGAGAGCTATAAAAAGAGTTTAATTAACAGTTCAGAATAATATAATCTAAGGTTGAATAGTCTGTAACCAGTTCATTTTTTTGTTCACACTTGTCATTTCCTCTACTTGCAGATTAGAAGAGATTTCCTTGTTTGGTAAAGAATGCAGTGAAATAAGTCTTCGAAGAAGCTTTGTTGTACGTGTCTTGGAGCTAGATCACTGCATTATCATGAGCTTTAAACCTAGCACTGCTTATCTTCCCTCTGCATTAGCTCACCTCTTCTGGGCAACACATTTTAAGGAAAGAGATTCAAGTCACCTCACTGTTGGGCCCTTCATGGTTTTTGAAAGCTTTATTGTCATTTACCCCAGCTTGTTCCAAAATAATCTAAAAAAATAGCTATTTTCATGTGGAAAAATGCTAGAAAATTGGGCTAGAATAGATATAGGAGGCTTTGTATTCAAAACCAAGTACCATTGTCTCTCCTCCTTTGTTGGTTGTGTTTTTGGCAAAACTTTCTTTGTGGGATTTTTTCTCCCTTTTTTCCTTTTTTGTTTGTTTGTGGTGTGTTTGTTTAGGGTTTTTGTGTCCCCCCCCCCAACCTCCTTTAGTGTTTTCGTGTTGTGAAGGTTTCTGCACAAATCCAACCAAGATGAATATAGCAGGATGTGTTACTTTCATGACTCCTAACAGCCTTCAAATCAGAATGATTTTCTGTCACACTGGCCTGACCTTTTCCTAGAAAAATTTATTACCTAAAAGAAGGAAAAAGAAAAGACATGTTAAGGGGATCTGGAGTACTCTCTTCCTTGAGGGCTAAAGATATACAGTACTTGTTGTCATTTAACCATCCACTCACCTAATTCATTCTAAAATGCCAGCTACAAGCACAACAATTTGTGGATATATCTTGTGTGCTTGGTACATTAGAACTACAAGCCTGGCAATTTTATTCTCCTGCAGAAATCTGTCTTGCTTTCTTAGATCTGCCTTCTTTTCTCTACTGTTGGAAAATATGTAGATTTCTTAAAAACTACTGGTTATTACATGGATCACCTCTGAGGAATAATGTGGAAGCGATGACTGAACTTTTGTCTTGACCTGTGGCCTAATAGGTGAAATCATTCCACAATTAAGTGCAGCTATGCTGGGACACATTCTGCACAAGTTAAATAAGCCTGACTTCTCAAGTATGGAGTTTGTTTGGATTGTAGAAAAAATGAGAGGAGGCATAGTTTGATCTTTATTCTTTTGTGTGCCAAGTTTTTAAGTATGTTATGACAGCTTAGAAAAAAAAGGAAGCAAAACAGGAATCTTTCTGTATGATTGACAGAAAGACCCTTTAAGAAGTGCTTGAAGTGACTACCTCAGTGAAAATTGTTGTGGAGCTAAATCAGCTTTTGCAGTATCTAATTAACACTGCCACAACATCCAGATAGTTTGTTAATTACCATTCTGCTTCTCTCTCCAGTTGCTGTGTCAGTTAGGCACAAAAGTTAACGTGCACCTTCATAGCATACAGCAAATCTGCTAATTTTCATCATGCTCTCACAATAGAAAGCTGTAGAGGTGATCAAAACAGATTTTAACCATAGACATTCTAAAGGCTTAGTAAGCTTGAGAAAAATGATAATTTCTACATGTCTATTTCAAACATATGGTGTGTTTATAATTCTAACTGTGGGTAGAATGGTTGGGGTTGCTTCTGTCTTGTAGAGTTGAGACTAAAAGCAAGCCTGAAAATTTCCCATGGTGCTGACAACAGGGATTTTCCAAAGCGAGCATAGCCCAAGCAGGCTTGATGTTCAGTGCCAGGAAACTCTGACTTCAGGGGTCTCCAGCATTCATGAGTTACAGGAGTGGGTGAAGGAAATTAAAAGTAATTTAAAATAGAGCTGTGGTTCTCAGCTGTCGTGTAGACGGGTTGTCTCATGCAAGTAGTCACTGTGGAATTTTTTTTTTGCTGTTTTTTCCCCTTATTTTTGTCCTACACCACCTCATGCCCAGTTGCAGTGCCAAGCCTCCTGATCTGCATCTGTCCTATACAAGATTTCCTGTATATCCAAAGGCATAACATTTCTATATGGAGATGAGAGCATTACAGTAAAAATGGACTTTACTGTCCTATATGCATCCATTCTTTCACTGCAAGATCTAGCACTGCTGTGGAAGAGGTCTAAGTACCTGACTTGTACCTCTGCTGAGGGATACCAGAGGTGATGTGAGCAGGAGCAGGCACCTCAATAGCTGTGTTTTATTCTTAGCTTTCTATTTTCTCACAGCTAGTTGCTAACCTATCCAAACAGCATATATGTTACTCACTAAATAAGTCTGGCTAGTGTATGCAGTCATCTGGAAACTAATACCTGCTTATCTGTAGTAAACATCTACTCTGAGAGGAATGAGAAGAAAGCAGTCCAAGTTTCTCCTGTGATGTAGACTTGAGGACTTGATAGCCCAGATGAAGACTAAAAGGAAGAGATGGGAAACTTCTCACTGGGTTACGTAGTGGAAATCCTGTCCAGCTATAACTCACATAGGCCTGAAACGGCCAATTTTCAAGAGTGACAGTAAGATATATCTGTGTCAAGCTGTCACTGTGTCTTACATTAGGATCTCGATCTTGTATTACAGCAAGAACAAATCTAATAAGATATATCTGTGTCAAGCTATCACTGTGTCTTACATTAGGATCTCCATCTTGTATTACAGCAAGAACAAATCTAACCTTGCCTGGGACAGTGTACTGCAGACAGTTTACCTGCTGAGAGGGACATTTGACAGCTTGTCCCTGAGAACCATTGCAAGGTCATCCTGAATTTGGCTTGTCTCTCAAAAGTTGGCTCAGCTGCCAGGGACAGTGAAATTTCTGTGGAAGCATCACCAAGTAACTAATAATACCTGACACTTCTCAGCCTTTCTATATATCAGAGACAGACTGTGCATTCAAAAGTTTGTTAACCATCCCTGTGCAAATATGTCTGGAGAACAAGAAAATGAGATACATTCTGCCTGCCCTAGAATATTAGACATTTTCAGATTCAGGGAACAGTGAGATTAGGTAAGAGTGGGCAGTCCCAGTACCTTTATTATTATGGTTTGAATTAGAATTTCCAAACCCTTTAAAGTATAGTGACTGTGGTTAAGTAATTCCTCTCTTTAGCCAGAATGGGTAAAACTAGGAGCAAGAGGACCCTGCAGTCAGAGTAAGGGCTGAGGAAGAGTGGGTTCAATGCAGCACCAAAATATTCAGAGGAAGTATACATCTGACCTGGAGAGAATTGAATCTCTTAAGAGTTAGTGGGTCTGCAGGTGCATTCACTGTTCAGCAGTGGACTGAGCCAAACTGTCGCACTGAACATCTTTTGATGGACATCCTTAACTGCCACAACTGCAATCAGGAGAAATTCAGCATGCTGCTGTTTTTAAATCTATTTGCAGTGCTCTTTCATTTCACCAGCTGTCCTTACTTCGTAGTAGCTTCGAATGTTTCAATTATTCTTGCCCATAGTTAAAATTACGCTTGTGTGGGTAAATGCAAGTGTGTTGTATCTAATGTCAGAGATAATTGCTGGCTGCCTCAAGAGACTTGATAGATTCATTACCTCTACATATGGTTGGAAAAAAACCTGTCAGATTTTATTTAGGCTTTGAAGTGCCTTTAAAAAGGCCTACAAATCATCACAGAGAGAGCATCAGTTTGCTAAACAAGGGCCCACACATTGCTACATTAGTGCAGTATATTTAAATTGATACTTTTTTCTGTTTGTCTTAGGAAAAATAGTTGGAAACGTAAAGGATTTATGTCTCTCTTCCTGATATTCATAGATCTTCCAAACTGAAAGCACTTCATGCTGGACTCTGTTATTCTGAATATCTGTATGAAATCTGTCAAATATAGTGAGCTATTTTCTAAGAAAAATCTGTGATGCATCTGATGCCATCACTTACTAGGAATATGGCTAGTTCAGCAAACATTACAAGTGAAATGTTCAATTTGACATCTTATTTTATCTGTGTTATTATTTTTCCAGTATGATTACACTTAAATGCAAGTTTGAAGTCGTATTGTATGAATGCAGATGAGTCAGGTTCCTGTCTTGGAAAAGTAACTGAAGTTGCAAGCACTTCACAGGAATTTAAGTTGGTCTCACTCCTGGCTGCATAGTCACACTCTCCTCCTTTCTTTGCTGCATGGTCTCATCACACACATGTGTGACAGCTCTGGTGTTCACCAAACCTGCACTTCACCACACCAAGCCAGTGAAACACTGGTCCAAGTAGCCAATAACTGGTTTGTTTAGCCTGCTGTAGGGCCTCAGCCTGGAGGTACAGGTATGTGTTACACCTGAGCTCACTGATAGGTGCAGAGAGGAGTCCTCCCTTGCTCCTCCTGCTGCTAACCACATGGTTCTACCCATCTCCTTTGCCACAGCTTTGGCTCTCACTAACTTTTCATTTAATTTGTTTAAGTTCCTAGTTCAGCAGAAAGTTCTTTAGCTTTTTGCTCAAGCTTTGTTTCTGAGGAATGATTGTACTCAGTTCAAATTTAGACAGGCACTTGATGTGGTGTGAAGGAGGATGAGGGGTAGATGAAGTGACTGGGATCAAGGAGGGAAATGGCAGAAAAGTAGCAGTGTGCTTCAGATCAACTTCACTCCTGATGTATCACTGCTTCCCAGAACCATAACTGGAGGAGTAGATAAGGTCAAGGTCAGGAAACAAATGTGCACACAAGACAGTAGTAGCAGAGAGCTGGGAATTAGGTATATCCACCACATTGTTCTGTCATCATACTTTTTTTTTAATGGCCTTTGCAAACTTGTGGCACGATTTTGGAAATAAAGCTGCTGCAGAAAAAAGTACGGTAGATTTTATTGCATTTCTTCTGTTTGAATCCACCTGCTTTCCCTAAAATATTTGCATGAACTTAACAGATACAGATTTTTGTAAAAAAAAATTATATGCACTATAAGCATTGCAGGCTAACTTCAGTGTATGAATGAAAGTAATAAAAGGAAAGGAGAGAGCAGTGGTAAGAGCAGCAGGTGCTTTCACTGTCACAAAGGATATGTGAAGGCTGTAGGGCAGTGTGGTTGCCTAAGGAGGTTTCCCAGTGGCACTTGCTGGAATTCTTAAAAGCTTGAATCCTCCCTTTGTGCTGAGCTGTCATGGGTGTTTAAATCTGTCATGAGCAAGCCGGGAATTGATCAAAATATAGCATGCATTTGATGTAAAGTCAGCTACAGAAAAAGGGGTGAAATCTGTTACAGATGTTGACATATTGCAGTTAGCTCAAGTGGAAATCTAGCTTGTTTTAACACAGAGAAAGCTGGAATACACATAAAGAGGGAAGTTCTCCAGAGCAGATATGGGATCTTTCATCTAGTTATCCCTTGTCTCAAATTCAGAATGACATGCCTTTGGAGAAGGTTAAACATTGGAATGGACTGCCCAGGGAGGTGGTGGAGTCACCATCCCTAGAGGTGTTCAAGAAAAGACTGGATGTGGCAGTGCTGTGGTCTATTAACAAGGTGGTGTTAGGTCAAATTTTGGACTCTGTGATCTCAGAGATCTTTTCCAACCTAATTGATTGTGGGATTTTGTGAAGAGTTGAATGATGAGGCACAATTATGCCTAATTGTTTTTGGCATTTACAGTTAAGAAATCTAGTTGTCTACAAAAAGCCCATTTGTAAAAAAGTTGTTGTGCCTAATATCTGTAGGG